>NC_083348.1:81729362-82029362 GCF_019175385.1 Lycium barbarum | reverse complement strand
ATAATGGTTACAGAAAATGAGTACAGAATCCAGAGTGTCAAATGCATATTTCCAAAATAGACAGAATGCGTACAGAAACATATGTCATATCATATCATATCCGGTCCCTGACACGGGACTCGGCAGACAGAATGTGGCCACCCTCCCGACGCTGGTGCCACTATACAGAGGAATCAGAAAAAGGGGTGTGGCCCCGTATCATATAATGTCATATCAAAATGGCCATACAGATCAGATCAGAATAGGCGGACATGGCACATCATACTCCACAGACCCATGTACGCGTATACCTGCCCCCTTACACCGGGACGCGGCGAACAATGCAGAGAATTACGCTTGACAACATATCCTGGCCCGGGCTCAGTGTGGGAAACATTGGGACATCCACGAATGGAGTAGTGAGAGACTAATGCAATTTAAAAATATAATAAATGTTTTCAAAGACTCGATGAAGCGTATCAAAGACAAACAAATCCAATGGGGTCGGACGGAATCATAATAAATGTATTTCGGATATCATAATAAATTACAGAAGTATAACTTTCCCGAAGTCATTCCGAGTGTCAAAATAATTTATAATATTTAACAGAATATTTAAAATAATATTCGTTAAGCGATTAGTAGGGTAATTAAAACATTTCTTTCAAAAATCGCTTAAAAAGGAAGCTTTAACACATTAGGGGCAAAACCGTAAATAGCGGGCCCGCCTTGGGACAAACAAGGCGGCGGGCTCAAATTGTGCCCTCTAAGCATATAGTATCACCTAAAAAGGTTATACAAACATTCTATGATTTTCTGAATAATTTAGAGCAAAATTGCATAATTTCAGAAAAAGCGTATCAAAATGGTTCAATTCTACTGAAGGAAAAACTGAAATTTTGTCTTGCGGATTCCGAGGGCCAAGAGGTCCTTCGAGGCCCGGATCCGACCGTAACACACTAGGGGCATGCCAAGGGAAGAATTGGGGTTGCTTTACATACCTTTCGCGCTCCTTAAGCCTTTCCAAACTCACTTCCCATTTCGTCGAAAAACTGCAATTGGTCAAGTTTACCAATTGTGAATTATTAATGCCATTATTTCAACTTTAAGCATATTTGGCTACCGAAATTTCGACAGCACTTCCCCTATACATATGACACCCCGAGAATTCAACTCGGCTATAAATCATCAACAACAACCCAAACGACAACAACAATATCAACAATGAACATTAAAAACACAAATATCCTTCAACTAGTCATTTTTCTCACAAGTTGACATAATCTTCAATTCAACCCAACTTTCAACTAAGATCAATAATTTCATATTCAACAACCATCATGATCATCACCATATAGTTCTAGAAACATTTCATATCGTTTTCCTTAAGATATACACTCGATATACATGATATACAATCTTCCGCCAAAATCATAACTTATGCAAAACATCAAATCTTTGGCATACAACTTCATAACAAGTTTCCAACTTCCAAATTCATCAACCATAATCATAATTCACATCTTAACAACTTCATTTCCATAATATCACAAAATTATTCTAAAGTGACATAATCATCTACATTCCAACTTCAACCAAAATTCATTCAACTTTCATTCCCAATATGATTTCCATCATAACCACAACTAGAATGCAACATAAAATTCAACTCATATATGTATACAACATATATACACCCATGGCTACATATATATATACATACCCACTTTGCAAACTTCCTTATTTCCATAATTTCTACTCATTTCCACATACCACAACATAAACAAACCTTCATAACATAAGAAAAAGGAATTGATTCTTATCTTTTTCTACAAACTTCTTCACTTGAACAAGTTGTCAACTTGAAGAAATAAGTGCTCCTTCTTCCAAAACAATTACACCAAGTTGTAGAGGACACTTAATTTAGTAGGAATTCAACAAGAAAATAATTTTAGAGGCAAGATTTTGAGGGGTGATTTTTCTATGGCCAAACCCGAAATGCCCTCTTTTTGTTCTTGTTTTTCTCTTGTTTTTCCTCCTATTCTTTCTCTTGAAAGTTCTATGGAATTTGGATGATTAAGTGGTCTTTTATTCATTGACCACATGACTTAATTCCATGGGCTTGGATCCTTTTTATGGACCATGGCCGAATGGCTCCTCACTTGGGCCTGAATTTTTTTTTTTCATTTTTTTGGGCCAACTCGGTTGGTCCCGAGTTGGGCCTAGCCCACTGACCTTTCGACCTTAAAACGTTCATATCTCCTTGTACCGACGTCACCTGGGAACCCACGACCTATGGATGGAAAGCTAATTCAATTATCTACAACTTCTATTTCAAGGTATTTTCGAAATTCCAAACTTACAATACAGTTTTTGCCCCCCAAAGTCAGGTCACCCGAAAACGTTTTCTTAAAAATATTCGTTTGGAGGGTTTCCACTTTGATTTGGTCCAAAGGTACTTCATGAGTTGTGTTTAACTTTACATATGTGATTCATATGACTTTTCAGATGTTCCAAAAAAAATCTCTGTATGTGGGCCCCACCCCAGCAGATGCTCCGAGGTTCAAAAATACGGGATATAACACAAACAGTCATTCCGAGACAATCATTTGAACAACTAAATCAGATTTCCACCTAAGTATGATAACAGACTAACCAATTTGATTTCCAGTACCTATTTAGACAAGAATTATATCTAAATATGTTGATGCCTATCATAATTCCCTAACAGAACATGCCACATACCTAACTAAATAAGAAATGTAACTACTAACTCAAAGCAGATTACATTCATGGCGGGATATATTCTTTGAACAGATAGAGTAAAAGAGAGACAATGTCAGCCTGTTCTTATCATATAAGTAATATACCTTCCTACCTTGATAATCCATTGTATATCTTATGTATATTCGATTTTAAATAGGTTCCAAGTCCTGGAAATTCAGTCTAAGCATCCGAAATACAGTATACGTCTTTAAAATTCATTTTTTTTGACGATTATCATCCTATCCTAACAGCTCCCAAACATCAAACAAATAATACGACAACAAAGGAAGTATACAACTACTAAAGATGACAGAATAAATTAATTTTTTTAACTAAAGTAGATATTAAAGATTACAAGCGATAAATGTGTCGAAGTTCACCTTTTTTATGCGCAGTGAAGTGGGTGCCGACGTCGTCGAATGCTCCAACTCGAAGAATCCGAATCTGAACCCGATTAAAGTAATTAAGGCTTCAAATTAGAAAGTAAAAGTAGAGTGATATGTCCCTATTTTGTTGATTAAAATTGATGTTTTGTAGGGGATTTTGGGTTCCAAAATCCTCCTCCCTCCCGATTCGAATTCGACCTATTTATAGGGTTTTGCTTGTGTTAAAGAATAAGAGAGGAGCGTGGGAGAGAGACGGCGTGGGGAACAAGAGGAAGTGGGGAGCAGGGGCGTGGTGGAAGTGTCATGGAAGATGGCAGAGGCGTGGTGGGGAGAACGTGGGGATGGCAGTCGAAGTGGGGGGAACGTGAGGATGGAGAGGTGGAGGAGGAGAGAAGAGAAAGAGGGAGGCGTCTGGTGAGAGAAAAGAAGAGGAATGGGGGTGCAGCTGAAGGGTTAGGTTTTAGGAAAATAAGATTGGGTCGGGTCGGGTATAAAGGTTGGGCTGAATAAAAATGGTAGTGGGCTGGTCGATTAATTCAAATGTGGGCTGATATAATGTGGGTTGGGTATTAAAATGTGGGTTGATTATTTGGATAGGGGAATAACACTGTATTTGTATTTTAAGCCATTAATTTGGCTGAAAATTGTTGATCATTCCTCCTCTATTTAATTATTTCTTGTGCTTCTAATTTAATAACTAGTACAATATATACTATGTAAAGACGATAAAGTTTTTACAAAGTGTTTGTCTTGTAATTAATTTAACGAGTCCAAACCCGAAAAAATGAAACGATGATGAGCATTTAAAATTTATGATAAAGTAATGCTCATAATGTTGAAAATAAAAGTAGTGATATTAATAGTAGTAGCAATAAAAATATTGTGAAAATAGAATATTTAGCTCGTCAATAAATTTAGAAACCCGAGTAAATTAAATAAAGGAGGGACAAAATTTGGTGTCAACATATCCAACCGCGAATTAAAAACAATACTTGAAAAGACGGTTGGAATCTCAAGAAAAGACTAGGCTTTAAAATTAGAATGATGCTCTATGGGCATACCGAACGACTTTCAAAACCCCAATCGGAACATCTCCATATAGATTAGTCTTTGGAAAAGCTTGTCATTTACCTGTTGAATTAGAACACAAAGCTTTTTGGGCGTTAAAAGCACTAAATTATGAATTAACCTTTGCTGGAAAAAATAGATTTCTCCAAATTAATGAATTAGAAGAAATGAGGTTGGAAGCCTATGAAACTACGAGAATTTTTAAAGAAAAAAAATGGCGTGACAATTTGATCCGACCAAAGAGTTTTAAAATTGGAGACTTGGTACTTCCTTATAATAGCAGGCTTAGGCTATTTCCAGAAAAATTAAAATCCCAGTGGACAGGTCCTTACAATGTTACAAATGTCACTTTATATGGAGCTATTGAAATTCAACAGATCAGTGGCGGAAATAAGTTTAAGGTAAATGGTCACAGGCTGAAATTATTTTTGGAGGAAAATTTGAGGAACAACCATCGGTGACTCTGATTAAATAATGAATCAAGAAGTCAATAAGTCGAGCTGGAGACATTAAACTCAGAACTCCTATTTCCAACCCGTAGCCGTTGAAGGTGAAGCAATGGAACCTCATAAGTCCAATATAAATTTGCATCAATAAATTGCTTAACCAATTAATCTGGTTAATATCCAGGTTAGTGTACAACCGGAGCGTCTCATGAAGGCCTCTGCAAAAACAGAGTCACCTACAAAGGAGTAATTCCATGGTGATTGGTATGCCTAAGTAACTAGTTGGTTAACCAATTTACTGTACAAGTTAATTACTGGCTCAGGTAATTTTTTGATTTATAATAAACCAAGATCAACTAACTAATAACGTCTTGAATTAGTCGGTCTAATATAGACATGTGAGTTCACAGTTATTTTAAGCCTATAATATAGATGTATTTCTTTTTAAAGTATGTTTTTGTGTGCATGTGTGTGTGTATATATATACATATTAGTTAGAACATAAGTTTTATTTTATCTTAAAAAAAATGGAGGTGGAGTTGGAAGACTCGTTTAAGCTGATTTTCATCTGGAAGAATGAAAAGCTCAAATGTGGGGAGACTTTTTGGATCTAATCCACCTGTTTTTGTGTATATATGCATATGCTACTTCTGTTTAGGCTATATATGTCTATGTATTTTGCAATAGGTGAAAAAAGAAGACGGAATCTGGGAAATACTTTAATACCCCAAAGTAGGTAATATTGTATTCCTCTCCAACAATGATTAGGAACTAGTAATGGGTAACTTTTTGATAGGACCAAGAACTAACAAAAACAAGTTTTTTTTCTTTATATAAAACTATGTTATGGCAAAAATAAGGTGTGGGACTGCAGTTTCTTTCAAGCTTTCTTCTGCAGTTATAAATTTGAAAGCCAAAAATATTTTTACTTTATTTATAAATATTATATATGTATTTCTTTAAACTTGATCTTGTTGTAGGAATTAAAAGTTCTTTACATGATGTTCAAGATTATTTTCTTTTTACCTTCACCAAATGATTTTCATGTCTATGATTTTGATTTTATGAAAGAAAGAGTAATCGTCTTCAACTCAAGAAATCATTGGAATCGAGAAAAGTTATGATCACCAAACAGGAAGAATCATTCCATTAGCTAGAACTTGCTTTTAATATTTTTCAAGGCGAAATAATGGATGACACTTATTTTTGAAAAATGATATTAGGCTTTCATAGCCTATTTTAACCTTTTCATTTTTACCCAAGCATACACATTTTCCCTTTTAGAACCCTTCTTTGAGCCATAATTTTTTTCTTTTCTGGACACCATAATATTCTACATATATGTGTGTGTATACTTATATACGCATACACACACAGAGAGATCTCCTAGTTCTTCCAGCTATAAATAAATGAGCAGAAACCAAAAAAGGGAAAAAAGTGAAAGAAAAAAAAATGGGGGTTGAATAAAAAAAATTGTGAATATACAAGTCTTTGAGACATTGCAAAAGAGGAGAAATGAAAATCAAGAAAAGTTCATCAAATGGAGAAATAAAAAAAAGAGCTTTATATATCTACTCCATGCTGGGAGAAGAAAAGTCACTATTAAAATATCCTTACCTTACCAGCCTGAAGCCTGACATTATAAGCCAATAAAAGTCCTAAGATGATTTCAGAAAACAGTGTCGAATCTATATTAGTGGAGATAAACATAAGGAGCAAGCCTATGGACAAGATTGTGATACTCAATGAATAAGTGATCATAAATTTATCAATTCTAAAAGATTCAGGGAAAAAAAGAGCGCAAGTTCTTTCTGATCAAAGCGAATTCAGAAATCAGGAAAAATATTTGGTGAACTTAAAAAGGTTAGATTATATTGAGCATTAATGAAAGAAATTTATTTCTGTATAATTTTTCTATCCTATAAAGATCATTGATTTTAAATGTTTGAAAATTATCTATTTCCTCGAGGACGAGCAAAAATTCAAGTATGGGGGAGTTTGATGGATATAAATTATTCATGATATTTTGTATATAAAAATAAGTTTTTAAATAAAACATGAATAAATATATCCTATTCTTGCATATTTTCTGACAAATTCTACGAGAAGAAGAGTATTGCAAAAGAATAGAGAAGAAACAAATTGTCAAAGAAGTAAGCAAAGAATTCAATAGGTGCAACCACGAATTCATAAGTCATAACCGTAGAGTTTTACATGTGGGAATTACAAAATACAACATTGGGAGAAGTTGCATAACCTCACACCCATCAAGTGTTGAAATCCACGGGTGTCACCGCCACTTTCATACTCACACCCGTCAACTATGGGCATCAAGAAAGAAGTTCCATAATCCCACACCCGTCAAGTGTTGAAATTCACGGGTGTCACCGCCACTTTCATTCTCACACCCGTCAACTATGGGAATCAAGAAAAAAGTTGCAAAATTCACGGGTGCGACTACCATTGTTATAGTTTCACCCGTCAAGTAAGGTCGCGGATGTGAGCACTACTTCAAGGAATGCATTCGTAGGAGGGAGACACTACATTTTCCTATAAATAGAAGCATCACTTTGCTTACAAATCATCCAATAATTTAGAAGACAAAGTGTTAATCTTGTTCTATTCTCTTTTCTTTCCCTTGTAGTAAAAATATTTCTCCAAGTCTTTCAATATTTCTACTTTCTTAAATTCATATTTTCTCTTTTCTATCTCCATAATGGAGTAATCTCTTTTTGTTGGGATAGTTGAAGAAACTTGGTACAATGTTATATTATCTTATTTTAGTTATTCCTCGTCTTGATATTATTTAAGTGTCATACTTTGTGTTGGAACGATATGTTCTACTAATCATTATCGTTACTCAGTATATTTTGTGTTATGATTATAATTATAATAATTTGTACTTCTAACAAGGAGGGAAATTAATATACTATAATAATCGCATAAATTATATATGTAATAATAATAATTTTTAGTCATCTATTATTCCAAATCTTTTAACTTGCTTCTTTTAATCCTAATTGTCACGGAGAGGTTATTTCAAGTTAGTTCTTAGGTTTAAATCTTTATCTTATTTCTTTCCGTCCTAATTCTCACGGAGGGACAGTCTCAAATAAGTTTATTGATTTGAGCGATCTCTATCTTATTTCTTTCAATTCTAATTCTCGCGGAGGGATTGTTTCAAATAAGTTTATTGATTTAAGGACTAATCGCAAGAGATCTTTATTCCTCATAAAACAAATCAAGTCTAGGAACTATTTCTACTGTTTTGTATAATTTACTAAAAAAAGGTTTTATTGTCATATATACACTAAGTGGATTCAACGACTCTCAACTCTTTCTTTTAAGATAATCTTTTGAAAGTTGTTTCTTTTGTTAAAGTAATTTACAAATTTAAGTCACTACTCTCCTTTCATCAATCTGATTCTCTCAAATAGCAGCAAAAATACTACAAGTCTGTAGCCTAGATTTTCCAATCTTTGTGCGACGATATCTTAAACTATATTAGAATTTGACAGAGTACGAGCGAAATTTCCTATGCACCATTGGCTTCATCACTATTTAGCTAAGTATCTATTTTTAAACAGAGCTAACAATTATTTTTTATAAATACCTTAATTAAGATGACTCAGGTTTCCTGAAGTTTGAGCAAGAGACACAGTCTCCATCTTCTTTAAAAGTTTCCACTGTTAAAGAGAACTTTTACATCCATAATCTTCCTATTACTATATTCTCCCCAAAAAAATCATGAATTGGAAGAAGAAAAAAAAAAGATGCAAAAGAGTGAGGATGGAAGAAAGAAACACAGGAACCATACCAAAAATTAGGAGTATAGATACCTGAAATTGGAAGCACAAGGAACAAAGGCAAAGTTGAAATCTGAGACCCAATTTTGCTCTTTGGAGTTCTGGTGAGTTACATAGATTCTAGAATCTATGTAAGGGGAAATGGAGCAGAATCATATAGTATAGTTGTATATACATAGCAGAACACTGTTTCATACCTAAGAGGATCCATTAAAAGATAAAGCTCTCTTAAACATAAATTTATCATTTTCGTATTTTCAATACGAGAATTGATCGGATACCTGCTTTTCCGATCCAACTAGATTCTTTTTTCACAGCATAATCATTATCGCAACAACATCATGACCCACAACAATTATAATAACATAACGTAGATATTCTTTTAACATCAACAAACGATTAGAAAAAATCACTTTTGTCATAAATAAAGTACTTCCGATCAAAGATTGTTTCACATTCAATCAATAATAATAGTTGAAATACTATTGTAAAAGATTGTTATTTTTCCCTTTTCCCTTTCCTTTTCCCTTTTTCCTTTTTCTTCTCTCTCACTTGAGTTTTACATCATATCCAAACGGGACTTACAAGTTAGTATTTTCTTAAGGACGAAATAATTTGGGAAGCCCTTTTACTTGTCCGAATTTGTCATCCCAGTGTTTGTACTTCACGAAGTTTCATCCAAACCCATGAACATTTTTAAAACATGTATTATAAACCCCTCTAATCGTGTGTGTTCCTCACTTGCTTTCATGTGAAGGACACATGTGATCCAGATCAGATAAAATTATGCCATGTCATCATTTATTTTATAAGAAATTAGCTTTTATGAAAAAAATGAAACTTATTGCTTTTTTAAATAAAAAAATCTCAAATCTCTCTTCTCTCTCCTGCCCATCTCTCCCTCTTCCACTTACCGCCGCCAACCACACCACCAAACACCACCCCAATTTGACAATAGCTCAATCCACTTCCACAGTCATGGTGTCATTCTAAAAAACGTCAATAATTACTCTCAAAGCTGCAAATACATCATGCAATTGATAGAAAGTCGAGTCCCATTTGATGTAGTCTTGTGCTTTGTTAGGGTTTTCCATTAAAGAATGTAGAAAAGGGGAAGAGAATGAAGGGATTACGCCACCATATTGATGATTTAGCATATAATTCATTCTTGTGATTAACTAAATCGTGTACGTGATTATCATCATGAACTAAATCCTCACATTCTGCTGCCAGGTAATCGAAATAACATAGAAATCATGGCACTGTTGCTTATATGATAAATCTTTTGAAAATTACAAAGTATATGTAATAGGCTAGACGGTAATTAAAAGTAGCTAATAAAGATTTTTGAGACGGTTTTCTGGGTTTTTCTATTACTCAACTATATGGAAAATTACAATAAAGAAATGAAGCAAAATGAAGGATTAATTGAAGATAGATTGGGTCTCCAATGGTGAACAGAACTTGCAAAGAAGAAGAAGAAGAAGAAGAAGAAGAAGAAGAAGAATAAGAAGAAGAAGAAGAAGAAGAAGAAGAAGAAGAATAAGAAGAAGAAGAAGAAGAAGAAGAAGAAGAAGAAAGGATTGAGATAGAGAGAGTAAGAAGAGAATAGAGGTGAGAAAAGAATGAGAGAAGAAGATACCAGAACTTCGTTAGTTGCACTGTAGCTTCTAGTCGGTTAGTTATAGGATTCCTCCCTCCTCATCTACACTGTTGATCTTCATTAATTGGAAAAATAATTTGTGCCCTCCACGTGTTTAATTGCACTGGATAACTTCCTTTTATTTCTCTAATACTACTTCAGCTCATAACATTACCTCATCCATCAAAGGATCCTTGACCTCAAGGATTGGTGTCAAAAGACGGGAACCTAGATTTCAAATCTGCATAGTCTTCTCAGGTCGCATCCTCCAGGGAAAAATTAGACCACTAGATGAGCACCTTCACTGCTGCTGCATTACCCCTCTTCACCAGTTGGCGCTGCAGAATGGCCATAGGCTGCACTAGAAATTGTCCTTCAGTGTTAGTTGCTGGCAGGGCAGTTTGAACCATAGCTCGAGAACCAATCTTTCGTTTAAGTAAAGACATATGAAACACAGGATGGATTCATGAATATTGGGGAAGATCAAGTCGATAAGCCACCTTGCCAATCCTTTCAAGGACATTGAAAGGACCATAGAATGTAGAGCTGAGCTTAAGACATATTCTCAATGCCAAAGAAGTCTGTCGATATGGCTGAAGCTTCAAGAATACCTGATCCCCAACTGGTCAGCATACAGTTTCATACGATGCTGAGCTTGTAAGAAGTTGTCCTTCAACAACTGTTGAAATTTTTGTCTCTGCATAAATAGATCTTCAGCTGCAGGTGCAATAGACTCCAACATAGGCCCCATAGAGATGTGGGGAGGGGTATAACCAAACAAGGCCTCAAATGGTGTACACTTAAGGATAGAGTGATAGTTGGTATTATACCACCACTCAGCCAGAGGAAGCCATTGTTTCTAATTCACTGGTCTGTTTGAGGTCATACACCTATGATAGGTCTCAATGCATCTATTCACCCTCTCGTTCTGATCATCAGTCTGAGGGTGATAAGAAGTGTTATACTTCAATTGTGTGCCAACAAATTTGAAGAATTCCTGCCAAAAATGACTAAGGAACACCTTATCCCTATCAGATACTATGGATTCAGGAAAACCATAAAGCGAATGAACTCTTTTCATGAACTTTTGAGCTACTGTCAATGCTATATAAGGATGTGACAGACTCATAAAATGAGAAAACTTTGTCATCCTATCCACAACTACAAAAATCACCTCCTTGCCTTTGGATTTGGGAGGTCCCTTTATAAAATCCATGTTAATGTGCCTCCAAGCTTGGTCAGGCACAAGCAAAGGCTGTAGCAAGCCTGGATAATGAAAATTCTCCCCTTTGTTTCTCTGAAAAACCTCACAACTTGACACATAACTGTTGACAATTTCCTTTATATTAGGCCAATAAATGAACTGAGATAGTCTTTTTAGTATACCAAGCTGTCCTGAATGACCTCCAACTGAAGGGTCATGGAATAATGTGAGTAATTACTGCCTGAGTTCCCCATTGGATCCTATCAGAATCTTCCCTTTTCTCTTAATCACACTTGCTACATAACTGTAGAGACTGGCCCTTGTCTATCAACTGAGAGTTGAGAAACCAGGTCAGTAGCTGTTGTGTCACCAATATAACTATCATGGATCTCTTGCAGCCAGCTAGAAACGAGCACGCTGACAGTGCACAAAGTTGTAGCTGAAGTGAATTTTTCCCCAACAGTTGGATCCTCAAACTCTCTAGAGAGTGCATCTGCTACTCTATTCCCAGTGCCCTTCTTAAACTGAACCTCATAATCTAACCCAAGGAGCTTGGTAAAACCCTTTTGTTAGATGACTGTGGTCACTTTCTGTTCCAATAAATACTTCAGATTGTGATGATTAGTCTTAATAATGAAGTGTTTGTACTGCAGGTAATGCCTTCACCTATCACTAGCATTAAGTAAGGCTAGATACTCCTTCTCATATGTGGATTTACCCCAATGTCTAGGGGCTAATACCTTGCTGAAAAATGCAATTGGCCTGCCTTTTTGCATTAGAACTGCCCCTATACCTTTGTTGCTAGCATCGGTCTCCACAATAAAGGTTTGATCATAGCCAGGTAAGGCAAGAACATGTGTGGTAGTCATGGCTTGTTTCAGCTGAGCAAATGTTACATCCACTTCTGGACTCCATTAAAATGCATCTTTCCTGAGTGAGTCAGTAAGTGGACTGCAAATGTGAACATAATTGGCCACATACTTTCTATAGTAACATGTAAGGCCCAAATATCCCCTCAGAGCTCTAATAGTTTCAGGTCTTGGCCATTTTATCATAGCCTCTACTTATTAGGATCTGTTGCAACACCTTCTGCAGTAATCACATGGCCTAGGTACTCAACTTTCAGCTGGCCAAAGGAGCATTTCGACTTCTTAGCTAAAAGTGCATTGCTTCTAAGTGTTTCAAATACTATCTCCAAATGTTGTACATGATCGTCAAGGGAGTGATTGTAGATTAAGATGTCATCAAAAAATACCAGCACAAACCTCCTAAGATATGGTTGAAAAATCAGGTTCATCAGAACTTGGAAGTTGGCTGGAACATTAGTAAGGCCAAATGGCATAACGTTGAATTCATAGTGGCCTTCATGAGTTCTAAAAGCTGTTTTATGGACATTTCCTGGCTTCATTCTTATATGATGATAGCCAGCCCTGAGATCTATTTTGGAGAAAACTACAACCCCATATAACTCATCCAATAGGTCATCAACTAGGGGAATAGGATATTTGTCTTTAATGGTGATTTCATTTAGCCTCTTGTAGTCGACACAAAATCTCCAGGATCCATCTTTCTTCTTAACCAAGAGAGTTGAAGAAGAGAAAGGAGATTGGCTATGCTGAATCACACCAGTCCCCAACATCTCTTGAACCTGTTTTTCCATCTCCTCCTTTTGATAGTGGTTGTATCTATAAGGCCTAAAAATGACTGGTAATGCACCAGGTTTAAAAGGAATGGAATGATCCAAAGCTCTAGTGGGAGGAAGTGTCTTAGGTTCCTCAAACAAGTCAGAATACTTGCGCAACAGCTCCTAAAGTGGCTCATTTACCTGCTCCTTGTTATATCCCGTATTTTACACGTTCGGAAATTTCAAGGTAGTCGTGGCGAAGCTAAGGGAATGACCATCTTCCAAAATTATTCTAATGTACAAGTTGGTTATGAATATTATTTATGAACATTGGTAGTATGGAAATGTTGATAAAGGGTAAGGGTGAAAAGGGAAATTCATAAGATGGCATATGGTAATATTGCGGAAGTCTAGGGGCAAAACGGGAATTTCACAAAGTGTTCAAGAATGTTCTTGGAGGACCAAAGTGTTCAAGAAAATTCATGAAAAATTCCAAGTTGGCCGTGTGGCATGTGTGGTGTATGTCCACATTTTTATTATTTAATGGGGGCTAATTATAAATTGTAAAAGATGTATGGACTAAAGTTTGTATAAGAAGACACTTAATCTTCTTTGTTATTTTCAAGAAAATTCTAGAAAAATGAAGAAGGGGACATGTGACCATATTTTTATTTGAGGGACCTAAGTATAAATATATAGAAGTGGTGGAACACATATATACATATATGAGAGGTCATCATAAATAATTAGAAAGAAAGAAAGAACAAGAAAAAAAAAAGGGGGGGGGGGGGGGGGAGAGAACAAGGAGGGCATGGTGAAAAAAAAATGGAGTCCATGGAATTGATCAAGAAAAATTATTTTTCTCCTAGTATTCTAAGCAATTGGGAAGTCCTCTTTAACATGGAGTGGTTGTTGGAACAATAAAAGCATTTATTTGTGCAAGTTCACCAACTTTAGTCAAGCCAAGAAGTTGAGTGGAAAAGGTATGTATTCATTCTTCCTTCATGTGTTACGGATGATTTATGCATGTTGGAGTGCAAAGAAATGAATGAAGTTCATGAAAGAATGATGTTGATGTTGGGCCGTGCATGTGTGATGTGGTGTAGAGAAAATAGACTAATTTTATGTAATGTGTTGGTTGTTGTTGTAATGTGTAGAAATGGGTAAAAATTCATGAAAGCATGCATGTAGTTGTGGTGGCCGAATGGCATAGTGTTGTGTAGAGATGATGAGTTAATTTTTATTTAGTAATTTAATTGTTGTGTTGTGGATTTCATGATGTAAAATGAGAATTTAAGGGGTTAGAAATGAAGTTGTGCTTGTTTGTGGATTATGGAAGGAGTTAGTGTGACTTTGGTGTGGCTTCTTATATCTGTAAGAATGATATTGATAATGTGTAGGTTGTAAATATAATGCATGAACTTGGAAGTGAGACATTTGTTTGAAAGGTTTTAAGTTGGGTTGTGGTGATTAAATTTGAAAGAAGAGATTAAGTTGTTATTGTTAAATTTGGAAGGTGTCGGATGAAGTAGTACGTTGATGGGGTGCTTTGAATGTTATATGAATTGAATTGAATATAAATGTATGCCGTTGAATTGTATGACAAAGGTTGTTAATATTAGAATGCGTCTTGAATTGATTGTTGAAGTTGGAAACATAATTGTTGGTATTGTTGTTGATAATGTGGCCGAGTTCCATTCTCGGGTTTGTTGTTGATGATTTAGCCGAGTGAGATTCTCCGGGATGGTGTATTTACAGGGGAGATGCTGCCGAAATTTCGGCAGAATTATAAATGAATTCATTTGAAGGATTAAGACAAGTATATGGTGATGAATCTAATGATTGCGTCAATCTTTTTGGAATGTAGACTAGCGATAACAAGATTGGACAATTAAGCGTAGCCAATAGGACGCGGAACAGGTATGTTAAGGCTCGTCCCTTTCTTTCAAAGGCATGATCCCTAGGTTATGATCTCATAAGTATTTCCATATTTTCCTTGTTTTCAAAAGTTAGAAGTTTATGATTCTATGGCATGATTCTCTTTCTAATAACCCGTAATGTTTTCCAAAATGTCTATACTTTTCCAAGACAAAGGTGTATGAGTTTGTAAACTTTTATGACTACAACGATGAATATACTTTTGTAATGATAACGATGATGACAAAGAAGAGAATATGTCTAGGATAATTATGACAAGAATGGTTTCATGTCTACAAGTCTTAAGTTAAGGATTCAATATGAATATAAGAACAATGAGCTAGTTCTTGATTTCAATTCTATTCCTTTGTTATGACCCTATTTTCTAAAGACTCCAAAGTGTATAAATTGATGTTTTATGAGGCTTATGATCTTATTCTATGTATTCTCTTAATGATATTCCTCATTGATAGGCTCGCCTTATAATACTAGTCCCTTCAAGGTGAGGCATGACGATCTTGATTATTCCATAATGTAATCGGAGGTTACCGACCTTACGTCACTCCGATGAAGTTATAGCGTTTGGTTGGGCTCTTATGCATGCTTATGATGGATAAAAACAGCGTGTCTATATGGCACGGGCAGTCACGGCTAAGGTGGGCAGCTATATGGATACACCGTGTCTATATGGCACGGGCAGTCACCGCTAAGGCGAGCAGCTATACGAATACACCGGGCCTAGTTGAACGGGCAGTCACCGCTAAGGCGGGCAGCTATACGGATACACCATGACCTTTTGGCATGGGCAGACACCACTAGTGGGCGGCTATGGATGATTACACCGTGCCTATACGGCCGGGCAGTCACCGCTAAGGCGGGTAGCTATATGGACATGTATACAGGAAAGTAAAAGTGAGCATGCATGATTCCGCCTTGAGAGGCAGGCAGTTACAGTCGTATCTTTCCTTATATCTTCCATATGTTCCTTACTATGTTGTTGTTCATGTTCTGTCTATTTTATTATGTTATCTTTTATGCCTTACATACTCAGTACATTGCTCGTACTGACCCGTCTCCTTCGGGGGCTGCGTTTCATGCCGCGCAGGTACACCCAGACGAGCTGAAGCTAGTATAGAAGATGTTCCAGCGAAGTTGGCGAGCTCCATTTGGCCCTGGAGTGTAGCCGAGTCAGCGTACTATGTTATGATGTCTTGTTCGAAGTTAGAGACTTTGCAGACAGAGTCGTGGTTATTGGTTGTCAGTTCAGTAAGCGGCTCCACCGGCCGATGTGTCATACGTGTCATGATATAAGTTTCATATAATTGCAGATTTTGTTTAAAATGAGTACAAAAAAAAAAATCTGAAGGCTTTACTACGTTTTCATTTCTTATTAATGTAAGAGTCTAAGGGAATTAAGTATGTAATAAGAGTCAGCGGGTTCGCTCGGCTCCGAATATGGGGTCGGGTGCCCATCACACCCTAGTAAAGTCGGGGTGTGACACTCATGTTCTGAGTGACCAGTGGCACTGACCATAAAGAGGTTTTCCATGATAGTTTGACCTTTCTTTAATAATTTACCCATGGAACTGCTGCTTTGTCAAACTCAATTTTCCCTCTCTGGGAACTCCTTTAAGAACCACCTTATTGCCTTTCCTGCCAATTGTAACACAATTCCTTTCATGGTCAAATTCGACCGGATTATACTTTTTCATGGTCAAATTTGACCGGATTATACTTTTTCATCCAATCATTTCCAAGGACCATATCACAGCCACCTAAACTAATTATGCCCAAGTCCTCTTTGAAAGTTTTCCTTTGCATAGTCCATGTTATGCCCATGCAATGTGAAGTGCAATACATATAGTTACCATCTGCAACTGTGACTCTAATAGTGTTGACATCCAATTTTGTCCCTCCTTTATTTCCATTTATTTACTCGGACTTCTAATTTTATTGACAAGCTAAACACTTTATTTTCACTATTTTTTACTATCAACATTACTAGCATTACTTTATCATAATTTTTTAAAGGGTTTGTCATCATTTTTATTTCGTAGGATTCGGTATTGGTTAAATAATTATACTTTATTTTTTTACATATTATCACCAAATTGGTATACATGGTACTAGTTATTAAATTAGAAACCCAAAAAATAATTGAAATGGAGGGGAAGAGATCAACATTTTTCAGCCAATTAATGGCCCAAACGGACCAGCCCATTACCCGTGTTTTCAACAGACCAGCCCAATGCTTACACCAACTAACTGACCCGGTCCAGCCCATCCTAAATTACCTACCCGGCCCAAACTTATAACCTAAAAAACCTAATTTCCCTTTCTCTTTTCCATTCTTCATCCGCCACCCTCCTCTTCCCCTTTCCTTTCCCCCTCTTTCGTCTCCCTCCTCACGTTCCCCCCACTTCTCTCTGCACCTCCACACTCCCCTGTTCCCCACGTTCTCTGCCGCCTCTACACACGCTTGTCCCCCACTCCTTCGTCTCTCTCATACGCTCCTCTCTTATCTTAAACCAAACGAAGCCCTATAAATCTGGGGCGAATTGTTCTGTTAGGGAAAAGAGAGAAAAGAAAAGGCGGAAGGTCTGAATCTATAAATTCCCCTATAAAACACAAGTTTTACAGCCACATATGATCCCAAACTACCATATTTTATCTTTCTGTTCGAACTTTGTCTAATCTAAGTGATTTCGGGTTTGTTCGTGTTCGAGCATAGATTCGAGACCTCGACGCCCCGTTCACTGTACTTGAAAAAGGTCAGTGCAATCCCTTCCTTCCGCTTCTAGTTCGCTTTGATTTCTGATGTATGTTTAGATTCTCTGTTTACATATTTAAAGTGATTTTAATTTCAAGTTGGTGCTGCAATAAAATTTGTATATCCGATGTCGTAAAATAGGAAGTTATATTTATATTTTTTTTTTATAATGGTTGATGCTCATTTAGTATATTCGGTGTTTCATTCGGAAAATATAGCTTAAGATCTCTATCTGATGTTCATATGAATTATTCTCTATGGTTAGTTAAGCTTAGTTTAAATTCTGTTCAGTGTAGCTCTATGCTTGTTTAGTGTATTAATCATGTTGTTTGTTGATAAGTTGGTTTAAATTAGGTACCCAACCTGCTTATATGTATGATTAAGTGTATCAGGTATTAATTAATAATGATAGTCTTAAGATCATATTACTAGTTTATGTGTGTGTTCTACTTTGAAGTGTACGATAAAATCATATTCGGTTAACAATGCTTTCACGAATGCCAATCGGGTTAAAGGAGCTGTTTGGTATGTTGATAATGTTATTACCCTAATTAAGTATGCATATTTTGAATTTAGTCCTGTCCAGGTTTTTGGTTTATTGGTTGAAAGGTCCAAATTTGTTTGCAAAAGATTCTGTAGAGTCAATATATGATCATGATGGCCTAAAATATGATTTGTGTAACCAAACTAATCCTATATGTTTGAGAACTAAGATTGAAAGAGAGTTGTGAGTCATCATGTTAATATGAGATTTGCAAATGATTCATGCATAGTGTGATATTCTATAATTCCCCTCTTCATCTCTGTTTATCTATGCTTAACAAATTAGTCCTGAAATCCTTTGAATTGTTTCATACTTGGATGTTGGTTTGTTAGAAGTTAGCTTTGATTCAACCCTTGCACTGTTTTAAAACATCTTACTCTACCTACGTTTTATGTGTATCACATTGTATGTCATTATCCATATCATGTCTTCATCCACTAAACTCCTATTTCCTGTTAACAAGATATCTATGTCTTATGCTCATGGTATGATTATTTGGGCTATTTGAGTGTATGCTATCTCTCTGGTAACCTCATCAGCAACCCTGTCCATCTGAAACACTCTTTTTGACCTGTCTTTTGGTTTGCTTCTACTCCCCTGCTCATTCCTTTGGTTGTGTCACAACTAAAATGGGTTACAATTAGATACAGGCAGTATGGATACTGTGGTTTTGAATGGCAAATCCTGGAATAGTTGTGCACACTTCATGCTTGGCTATGCTTGGCTTCCCCCCCTCTGTATTCGATTTTATCATAGTTACACCTATATCATAATAATCCTGTTTTCATCAATGACTTGAGACTGCCTGCGTCTAATTGTATTATATCTATGATAATCTTCTTTCTTGCTTCGATTAGCTTCAGTTGAATAAGATATAAAAAAAAATGCTTTATGTTAAACCTCCTTGTTTTGGTTTCAGTTCTGTCCAGTTAATTCTGTTCACCTACTCATGTCTAAATCTTTGAATGCTCAAAGTCTGCAATAATCCCTTCTTGAACTTAATTGTCATTACATGCATATTTTGTTTCGAAACACTGATTGAAAAAATGGTTTGAAATCTCACTTGTATTCCTGATAAATTGCCACTCATTTCATCAGCAGAACCTAATCCTTGATGCTTGCTATCTGTTTGGTTACATTTATCCTCCAAATGCTCATGTCGACTTACCTTCGCATATTCCCTCTCTGATTTTCTGTTTGTGGTATGATATACCTCGAAGTATACATAGTATATGAGCCTTAGTATACACCAAGTGTATACAGGAGCCGCGCATCAGTGTATACCTTTCAGGTATGCCAGGTATACTCTGAATACTGTGCATATATTAGTCATTACATTTGTCTGAACTTTGCACACGTCTAATGCATAATAGATGTTATACGGTTTGATGCAGTTGTGTTTGGTTGTTGCTTTGTTTATACGTAGTAAGTGTGTGGTGGACGAATTTTGTATACGTGAGGTATATTTAAAATATACACAGAATATACCATCTGTGAAATTGTTTTTTTGAATTCATAATTAGTATGTTTAACATTATTCACTGCTCATTTCCTAATCCTTTTTTCCTTTTTTTTATACATGACATCTCGTATACGAGTCCAAGCGACTCGTCATCTTCCCCGCATTTTGACGTTGGGCCAAAAGCCCAACACAATTCCTCTCGAGTCGGCCTCATATAGTAGCAGCCAATCCGCAGCCAAACAAGGAAATAAAAATCTGGGCCGAAGCCCAATAGGCGTGACAGCAGCAGCAACACATATAAAAAATTGTTACTGGGCCGAAGCCCAGCTGCAAACGGATCACAGCAATCCAAATGGGCCAAGCCCATTTACGATATATCTATCCCTCTATTTTTTATTTCTGTGTGCATTTAACATGTATTGTATGACTAACATTTGTGCTTGTTAATTAAGATAAACTTTAGTAACATTAAGGGTTTTAGTTTAGTAATGGGTAGTTAATTCCACAAATTACATTCACTTCTATTTTTAAAACTATTTATAGTATCTATAACATTTATTTGAATAATTGATTTTCAAAATAGCATGACTACATCTTTTGGCTAAGGGAATCATAATTTATGCTTACTATTTTAGAAGTTTAAAACGTTACAAATCTTACACTAACGTTAGCTTATACTAAGAAATAAAAAGCAAATTAGTTTCAACGGATAACTTTTTCACTTCAGTTCC
The DNA here is from genome assembly GCF_019175385.1 of Lycium barbarum. Taxonomy (NCBI): domain Eukaryota; kingdom Viridiplantae; phylum Streptophyta; class Magnoliopsida; order Solanales; family Solanaceae; genus Lycium; species Lycium barbarum. The sequence continues at coordinate 82,009,017 of NC_083348.1, read as the reverse complement.
TATCCAACACTTGAAATACATATTTGTTTAAAACAACCTTCGCACAATATACGTTGAACTAATAGTCTTTCTATAAAACTTTATTAAATAACTCTTTTAAATTTGTTAGTCATTTTCTCCAAAACATATAAACATTACACATCCTGTTTCTTTTAGTTCATTTGTAACTAAACTCTTTTATGCCACTATTATTTTCTACAAGTTTTACTTTAAATAATTTTAGCAATACTCACGAGGTATTTTCTTAAATATTTAAATATTTACATCTATATTAATATTTACATCTATATTTTAGCCTTAATTTAATAATATAAGTCCGGTCGGTTAACCATTGTTAATGGGTCTTAAAGGATGCCTAATACCTTCCCTTTAGACTAATTGAACCCTTACCTAGAATCTTTTGGTTTCGTAGACTTTAAAATAAAATCAACTTAGGATAATCACTTTATTTAACTTTAGGTGTCCTAATTCACCATAAATAATTAGGTGGCGACTCCTTAAAACAAACCAACAAAAAACAGGAATCTCCAATATGTTGTACTTCTAATTTAGCCCGGTTAAAATGGGGTATAACAAATAGGAGGTGTATAAGCAACTACAAACCCCACGTCCTTCACTGTTTGAGCATCAATGAAACTATGAGTGTTGTCCGAGTCAATCAACACTGTTAAGCCCCTCTTTTTTACTGCAGCCTTCACCAGAATTGTGTTAACCCCGTGATTGCTTCCGGATAATGCAGTCATGCATACAGCCTCTTGCATCACCTGTTCCTTATCCGCTTCTTCAATTTCTCCCACACACTGCATTTCTACCAGATTTTCCTCTTGCTCTCCGATGGCCTCACCAGTCTCACCAATAATGCAGTTTAACTGCTTGAATTTACACTGATGACCAGGGATATATTTCTCTCCGCATCTATAACAAAGGCGATTAGCTCTCCTATAGTCATAAACTTCTTGACTAACTCTATAAGTGTTGGGCTTGGAATTACCACCTTTAGCAAGACTCATAGATCTAACTGGATTCACTGGTAGATTGACCTTAGTCCCTCCTGTGGCATTCCATCCATGAGTAGTCTTAGCATTAGCCTGGCTCTTCCTTTCTAAGGCTTTTAGGTTTTTCTCTGGCACTCTTGTCATCTCAATAGCAGCCTTCAGATTTTTTGGTTTTAAGAGTTTTAATGTCATTTTGATTTCATCCTTAAGGAATCTAATGAAACTGGATAGGAAATGGGAATCAATAAGAGCGGGGTTCCTTATCAACATTTGTGCCTTCATAACTTCAAAATTAACAAGGAATTCTTCAACTATTCCAGTTTGTCTCAGTGTATTGAAGCTTTCAACAACATCCTCTGAAGGTTCATCCCCAAACCTATCACATATTTTATCCCTGAACAATTCCCAATAGTCGAAACCTCCTTCTAAATAAGCAGATTGGTACCACGATTCAGCAGTTCCAACAAGGTAAATTGATGCTATCTCAATCTTCTGATCTTCATTAATATGGAAAACATCAAAAAAATTCTCACATCGCCTCACCCACTTCTTTGGTTCAGTTCCCTAAAATAATGGAAATTCTAGTTTAGGAATAGGGAATTGCCAACCTTGTTGTCGATTAGCACGACCATCTGGTGGTAGTGGAGGTTGCCCAGCATCACCTTGCCTATTGGGTCTCCTTTCAATCGCTGGTGCTGGCAATAACCCATTACCCTGGTCCACCTCTCGGGCTGCTCTCTGATTTTTTTCAATCGCATCCAATCTCGCCGAGATCTGTCCCAAAGTCTGAGCCACTCCGGTATGTTCTCTAGCTAAGGATATATGTGATGCTGCGATTTCCCCGATTTTAGCTGTTAGTTGTTCCAACAGCTCACCGTGCTTCACCATAGTTTCCTCATTCTTACTAGTTCTCTCATCAAGGACCTTGAGTCATGTACCTTCATTAACAGTAATGGCGTCAATATTCGCAGGATCGAAGCTCTGATGCCAATTTGTAATAGGCTGGGCAGTAATTAAAAGTAACTAATACAGATTTTTGAGACGATTTTCTGGGTTTTCTATTACTCAACTATATGGAAAATTATAATAAAGAAATGAAGCAAAATGAAGGATTAATTGAAGATAGATTAGGTCTCCAATGGTGAACAGAACCTGCAAAGAAGAAGAAGAAGAAGAAGAAGAAGAAGGGATTGAGATAGAGAGAGGAAGAAGAGAATAGAGGTGAGAAAAGAATGATAGAAGAAGATACCAGAAATTCGTTAGTTGCACTGTAGCTTCTAGTCGGTTATTTATAGGATTCCTCCCTCCTCATCTACACCGTTGATCTTCATTAATTGGAAAAATAATTTGTGCCCTCCACGTGTTTAATTGTACTGGATAACTTCCTTTTATTTCTATAATACTACTGCAGATCATAACAGTATATGTTGTTTGAGTTTGTACAATATGTACTAGATTGTTAGAATTTGAGAATGGCGCATTTTTTTTATTTTTTTTAATTGTTGGAATAGAGGATTTCTCAGACTAAATTCAAGAAGAATTGAAGGGGCTTGGAAACAAGAGAAGAAGTGGTGGAAAATTAGGAAAGGATGAAGTCTTAGGAAATTGATGGAGACGACGAGGGTCATTTCGCTGAAAATTCTGAAGGCAGCAGCGGCGGGTTGAAGATGGAGAGGGATGATGACGAGGGTCCCTTTTTTTTTTTTTTATTTAATTTTCTACTTTTAGTTTCTCCTTTTAAGAAAAAAATTGTTATCCACGCTCTTTATACTCGTATATCCCACGCGTTTTGTACAGCTCACCCTTGTAAATGTCACATCAGCTCAGTCAACGGTCAGAGGGGTTTAAAATACCTGTTTTGAGCATGTTCAGGGGTCTGAATGAAACTTTGTGAAGTATAAATACCGGGATGATAAATCGGGACAAGTAAAAGGACCTCTCAAATTATTCCACCTTTCTTAAGGGGTGTAAAAAACTAAGTGAACACTAATATTGAACCGTAGGGAGTATTTAACATTGAAAATCATAAATAGAAAGTCAGAATATTTTTCAAAGAGCAAATAATCAATTTTTAAATGTTCAAGTAAAGAAGCTCTTTAATGTTCCTTTACTTTTTTAGCTTAGGGTCCAATTAATTGATTTTTACATGACCTAGGTTTGGCCCTTCAACTTTGAAACAGGCCCAAGATATCTTATATATAGAAAGCCTCGTATCTAGTTACTCCTTCCATCCCAAAATAAGTGTCATCTTAGCCTAAAAAAAAAGTTTTAAAATAAATGTCACCTTAGGAATTCAAAACAAAAATTGGCAAGTTCTTCCAACAATGCCCTTAGCATTAAAGAAGTAATCCTCTTTACTATTGCTCAATTCTCAAAAAACATATACTAATAGATAGGTGTAGTTTAGTAAACTTCATATTGTATTTATTGATTTCTTAATTAACGTGATTTTTGGTCAAGTGAAACTTATTTTGGGATGGAGATGGAGTAATTTCTAGCCCTTACTTTTTTATCGAAATTATTCAATACTCCCTCCTTTCACTTTTACTTGTTCACTATATTAAAAATAAATTTTCGCTTTTGCTTGTCTACTTTAGCATATCAAGAGAAAGACAATTTTTTTCCCATGTTTTACACTTGATATAAGTTACTCATTTCTTAACTCTATTGAAACAATACACCAATTAATATGAGTATTATATGATAAAATATGCATTTTATTTATTAATTTTTAGATGGCGTGCAAAGTCCATTATGGACAAAAACATGAACAAATGGAGTATCAATTAGGAATTGGGAAAAAGCAATCCACGAGGGTCCAAATTAATAGCGTATCAAAATAAAGTTGTTAACTTCCTTTGAGCGCGAAAAAATGTTCCAAATCTACCCAAGTCTTGCCTATGGTCTTTTCACATTTGAATACAAAATTGGCTTTTCACTTGGTCAATTCCCTAGTCTTCTCCTTAAAAATGAGATATATTCTTCTGATCCTCTTTTTTCTATTGTTGATGATTAATGTGAAACCACGGGGGGACCGGGGGTGACTGTAAGCGAATGCCAAATATCTTACTATTAACAACGACAAATATTAAAACATAATTAAATACTATAAGTTTCGCAACCTCAGAAAAGAATAAAATGCACGCAAATGCGAAAGACTTTACTAGACATTAGTAACAAAAATCCTATTAGAGGACGTGATGAGATGGACTCACCATCTTTAATCAAATGCCTTTGATTTAATTTATGAGAAAGAAAAAATTCTAGTAGGGAGCACTTTATCCTTAAACGAACTCTATGTGACAAAAATCTAAATTAATTGGATTAATCAGTTCCGAATACTACTTCTTGTAAACACGTGATTTTTAACTCTTCCCGGGTTGTTTCACCTTCTAGTATCTAAATTTTCCTTTAAATATAGTCTGGACATTTTACATGGTTTAGTACGTCTTACTTGAATATTCAAAAATCACAAAATAGAGTCACATTTTTAAGATATATGTTTAGTTTCATTTTTTTATTACAAAAAGAAAGAAAATGTCCGAAAATATGTTATCTATTTTTAGTTTAATTTCCAAGTTAAAAGTTTTAATAAATAAATATAGAGTAAGTACATGTTTTATCTTGCTATTTTAAATTAGTAGTAGTATATTTTATATTCTCACTTGTTAATTATATGTCATTTCACCACTCAATTTTAATACCGCATCCACACACACATCACATGCACCCTTTTATGTATTTTTTTCCTTAAAATAACAACAAAACAATAAAAAAAATAAAAAATGCCTTTTTCCATTTAAGAAAAAGAAAATAAGAGAAAACCCCTTTCAAGACCCATTATCCAAAGCCTTTTTCATGTACCTATGCACAACATATATAAAAACTATACCCTAAACCTAACCCTCTGTTTGGATGGTTGTTTCCCGTGGTTCATTAATGTACAGTATGGTATGGTACGGTATGGTGTTGTATTGTATTGTACTGTATTAATGAACACAATGTTTGGATAGACTGTATCGTTTGTTGTGGTTTAATGACATTTGTATTGTTTGGTTTGACTGTATGGTACTGTATAATAACTTGTAAGTTTACTAAAATACCTTTAACTCTTAATTAGAAATTAATTTATATATATTAATAAAACAAAATAGGAATTTTAAAAAATAAGTAGGTAGTGGGTGGGGGTGGTGGAGGGGTGGGTGGTGTGAGGTGGAGGTGTGGGATGAGGGTGGGGGTAGTGGGTGGTAGGGTGGGGGTGAGTGGTTGTGGGGTTTGGGTGGTGGTGAGGGGTAGTGAGTGAGGGTGGTGGAGGGGTGGATGGTGTGAGGTGGGTGGTAAGGTGGGGGTGAATTGTTGTGGGGTGGGGTTGGGCGGTGGTGAGGGGTAATGGGTAATGGTTGGGGTGGTGGGGATAGGTGATAGAGGAGTGGGGTAATTGGGGGTGGGGGTGGAGGGTGGGGTGGGTTGGGGTGAGTGGTAGGGTAGGGATGGGTGGGGTGGATGGTGCAGGGTGGGGAAGGGTGGGGTGGGGTGGATGGTGCAGGGTGGGGTGGGGGTGAGTGTGAGTGGTAGAGTGGGGGTGGGGTGGGATGGATGGTGGAGGGTGGGGTATAATAGGAAAATAAAATACGTAACCACGGAAAAACCGCTAAATCCGTGGTTACAAAAATTGAGATTTTTCATGGTTATATGACCATAGGATGAACCACGGGTTTACAACATGGTTTCTTATAAAACCATACATTAATGAACCACGGGAAATCACCATCCAAACAAGGGGTAAAGAAACCTACACTATATACCTATCAGCCGCGACACACACACTACACTTAGAATCATACACACTGCACCTATCACCCCTACCAATAATCAGCCGTAGAAACACCCTAGCAGCAAACACCAGCCACCAACCTCATTAAAATAGCCATGTAAACTCACCTCCAAACCTCCATTAACACACCAAAAAAAGAGCTCCATAAAATCAGTCCGTAAACCACCGCTTCTTTACCGGAACTGCACCATTACACCATGTGAGAGACATCGAGCTCCACCACTGCACTTCCTAATACCTACCTCCAAACACCGCTAACAAAAGTGTTGTCCCTTTCAATGTTTCAGCAATGAGAAATGGAGTTTTCGCTTGAGGTTTTCCGGTCGTGGTGCTATTTTTTGGTAGATGTTAAAGGCATTGGATAAGTTTGTATTTTAATCTTGCTGGACAACTGAAGGTTCTTTAATGTAAATTCAAGGAGGTTTTTATCGTAAAGGTCCAATCTTTCTTCCATTTTCAGTTGTTATTTCATAAAACCTGTTTCTTTCTTTTGAATATGTTTATTTTGTTTGATTTTATCATTGTTACTTGTCGAGATATTAGTTGAAATTCATGATTGGTTAAGATATTGTAGTTTAAGCTAATGAGTTAACAGTCATTGTTTCATTTAAGTTAGGAAAAATATAGTATTTTAATCCTTCTCATTTGCTGTTTGATTTCACGTTGGGTTTAATGTCCAGAGGTATTAATTTTGATAAAGTCATTTGAGTGTGTGTGGAATCTAATTGATGGTTTAAAATGAGCTATTAAGGTGGAAGTGTGGTTAGTAGATTCTGTTATCTTTGTTGCAATTAGATCCAAGTTTTAATTGTTTGCTTTTTAAATTCACCTTTTAGATTGATATATGGGATGCTGTTCAGATGTATTGATAATCCAAATATCCAGACCAGATATTTAAAAAGTTCGGATTTTGGTTTGAATTTCGGATAATCGGATTGAGTATGAAATTTTCGGTTTGGATATTTGGTTTTCGGATTGAAGAAATTACAATCCAAATCCAATCCAAATAAGTTCGGATTGGATTAGATATTTTAAGTTCGGTTTCAGATTATTTGGTTTGGATATTTTCGATTTTCGAATTTGACTCTTGAGACTTAAGGCAAACTTATTAGGAACGAAATTCATGAGTTAGTTTCATAGGGGTAAATCTAAATCTTAATTGCTCAGTAAAAAAAGTCTTCCAATTCAAATTAGAATTAACAAATTCAAGTCATGTCCAACATAGTAAATCCATACCAAATAAAAGCATTTTGGAAAAGTGGAAATGAACAAAATAAAATCTAAGTAGTCATCTGGAAAAATAACAAAGAACTCTGTCGTGGGTGTTATAACGTTTGAGACTTGAGAAGTAAGAAAACCCTATATTATATTTGATTTAGTAGAGAATTGTATATTGGTCTTAATATTTTAACGGGTAGGGCCTTAGGTACTAATCTATTGGACCTTTAGAAACTAGACTTATTAGTACTGGGCACATATGATACAGGTAGGGCGAGATATAAGGTATAAAAATTTTGGATTTCGGATATCCAAAAATTTGTAGTACTAAATCCATATCCAATCCGAAATCCATAAATTTTAAAAAAAAATCCGAAGTCCGAAGTCCAATTCATAATCCAAATATCCAGACCAAATATTTAAAAAGTTTGAATTTTGATTTGAATTTCGGGTTGGCCCAAACTGTGCCCACCCCTAGTTCAGATGTGTTGCATGGAATTAGAATTGAAGCTTTGACAAGCCTTGATAACGTGCGAAAAGTTTTGGGCCAAGACATATTTTTAAGGCCCAATTAATTATTGATTGTGAGCTCGAGCGAAACGAGATGCGAATTTATTTTAAATTTCGTTGTCAAGTTGGAAAAAAGAGTGAAAAAAACAACCGTGAGAGAGCGAGATGGGTTGCGAATTTATTCAAAATCCGTTGTCAAAAGAGTGAAAATAATAATAATTAATAATAACCAAATAATAATAAGTCTCGGATTTTTGAGACAAATAATTGTCTTTAACGCTAGATGAGCTTTAGGCACGTTTCAAGATGTTTGTTTCGATTAAGAATGCAGTTATGCATCTTATTTCGAGACGTTTTTTAAATAACTCAAGGATGCGGTTACGCACCTTGGCCGAACTCGTTTTAATAATTAATTTTGTTTCGAGTAAGAATGCAGTTATGCATCTTATTTTGAGACGCTTAAAAAATTCGGAATGCAGTTACGCATCCGAGTTAAGACCAAAGAAAAAAAAAAGCTCAGCAATAAAAGTTCGAGCAATTCAAGTCTCAGATGCATAATATATCCAAAATTAATTTAATTTAAGTATAAGTCGATAAAGCGACCGTGCTAGAACCACGGGACTCGGGGAATGCTTAACACCTTCTCCCCGGTCAACAAAATTTCTTACCCGGTCTTCTGTTTTCGCGGACCATAATAAAAGAGTCATTTCCTTTTGATTAGGGATTCATAAGGTGACTTGGAACGCCAAATTCATAAGGTGACTAGGAACACCAAAACTCAATTCCAAGTGGCGACCCTGTAAAATAACTAATCCCTATTTAAAACTGTCACTTCAAATGGATAAACCAAAAAAGGGGTGTGACAATTCTTCCTTTTCAATTTATGTGGCACCTTTTGCATTTCGAGACTCAAATAAGTCTTTCTTTGACCGGTAATTTTTTCATATATCTTTTAAATATTTTGAATTGTAAATTATTGTGAATTTATAATACTTTTTACTTAGTATTCAAATATGTAAATTTTATTTCAAAAAACTTAAAAATTCCATGTCCGAATTTATGATCAAAATTAAACTGTTTGACTCTTGAAATTCGAACTGCGCCACATAAATTGGGACAGACACTACTAGAAATAGAGGTTTTTCCCACCGTGAAGCAGTGAAAAATTTGTGTTGTAAAACATGATTTTTCCACCTCATTCCTACTGAATCAACTCACTTGGAAAACACATGCTGGGAAACAAGTTCTCATTAAAACACTGTGAAACTTTCTAATTTTTTCGTGTGAAAACACTACTCCCTCCGTCCCAATTTATATGATATAGTATGACTAGGCACAGAGTTTAAGAAATGAAGTAAGACTTTTCAATCTTGTGGTCTAAAACAATGCAAAGATATTTGTGTGGTTATAAATCATCTCGTTAAGCGTAAAAGATAAAATTTAAAGTTAAATTGTTGTCAAATAAAAAAATGTATCATTCTTTTTTGGACGGACCTAAAAGAAAAGTGTATCACATAAATTGAGACAAAGGGAATATTATTTTTTTCTTTTCCCATGAATTTAATCAAAGTATATGTGAGAATAATCCAATAAAAAATAATAATTTTTTAATAGTGAGAGCGGGTAGATGGTTAATAAAATGAAGGTCGATACTCCTCCAAGCTCCTGAAATAAGAAGAAGGGATTTTTGTTTGTGGAAAAAAATTCTTGAGTCCTACACTTTGATTTTAACACCTTTTCATTAGGGCGATAGGGGAAAAAGTTAAGAGTTCGATTTGACATGATGACTTTTTAGTCTTTAGGGGTAGAATCATGGAGATCCTTTTTTCCTTCTTTTGGTGTTTATTTTCTGGTTCCTCGAACAATGTACGCGTTTCCTTATTTGGCGTTACCTAATTTTAATTCATTGGTTTAAATGTTTCCTCGCTGGACTCAATGTTCAAAAGATTACAACTTTGAGCTTATAATTCATCAATGATAGTCGTACTTTGAGATTGACTAAAAAGGAAGATGCGATGTTTAAAGTTAAATTGAGTACTAAATATAAAAAAAAGATGTTATTTTTTTTTTGAATTGATTAAAAAATAAAGAATATCACATAAATTAGATGGGAAAATATTTTGCAATTATTAAGCTCTTCTTTCCAATTAAACATTGATCTTATCATTTAATTATTTGGCTAAAAACAATTGGATATGGAGTTTAAGTGGAGGGGTAGATAATCAGTCGATAATAAACACACTTTACATTTTTTGCTTCATATAAAAATATCAATCAATACACCTTTTTATAATTCCATAAAGTTCCAATACAAAAGACCCATACACTGCGTGCAAAAAGATTTTGCATGCACGACCAATAGTTTCTTTCAATTCTTAATAGTACAACATATGAGAAATTACAATATAGAATACATCCTTAGGGACTATCATATGATTGGATAAGAAGACAACTTATAGATGTCACAATGACCTCCAGGATTCCCAGTACCTCTTATAATTTTCATATATCCATTTTCACCCCAAGTAGTTCCCCATGAATTCTTCAACAACCAATATTTTTGACCCCCCTCATCAGTTCCATACCCTATTGCCGTAACTGCATGGTTAATTTCGTTCGCACAGCTTCCATGATAAGTTCCTCCTGCGTAAAATTGGAACTCTTGGCTAATAGCAATTCCAATTGACACTGGTTGTTGCGTGACGGCTTGTAACAATGCTGTTTCACTTTCAGGCACAACTTGATAGCTACTTATCTTTACTGCTGGTGTTAGCTCTTGGCTCCTGCATGTGTATTGTTGCCTTTTGTATGGATAATCTGATTCAGTTGAAATTCCACCATTTTTTATGATGAAGTCAAATGCCCCGGTCATTAAGCCGCCTCTACAACCGTAGTTACTTGCGGTGCAATCGAGAAGTTCTTGCTCAGAAAGTTCAATCTTTTGGCCTTTTGCAATTTGGTAGGCTCCTTCTAGTGCTCCAACGGCAGAAAACGCCCAGCAACATCCTAACATAGAAAAGTAGCATACTATTATCAAAATTTAAAGAAAAATGAAAAAATGTTCTTTATGTACGCACGCACGCGCATACACACATATATTCGATCTAGACACGGTACTTTCTACAAACCCTGCCTAGTTTAGGAGTATCATATGACTGGGATGAGCGAAATTTGGGCCGGTACCCGCCCAAAGGTTACTAGGGTGAAAAGATTGGCTCAAGATAGTTCAACAATGAGTAATAATCCAAACCGCCCAACCCTTACCAAATTTAATTTCTTAATTTGGTTAGTTAGCAAATAAAACTAATAAAAAGAAATTCTTTGTTATGACTATACAATATATTAAATAAAGAAGAATTAAAAAAGATATTTTGATAAGGTTGCCTAAATCAGCCAACTTCTAGATGAGTTGAATTGGGCAGGTCAAAATGAAACTTGAATGACCATATTTTCATGAGCTAATTGTGTCACACCTAATATGGTCTAAACTCGCCAAGAAGGACATAGTGAGTTAATTAAAGTGTTATGTTGTGTCTTACCACATTCACCTTGCTGCTTCACTTCAGTAACAGCTCCATGCTCTCTCCAATCCAAGTAAGACGGAATGTCATCATCACTTAGATCATTAATCTTGAACTCCGTCGACGACATTGGAGAAGGTGACGGATGTGAAGGCATGTTTAATGCAGTATACTTGGCAAAAAACTCGTCCGAAGTAATATCTGCAAATTCATTGATGCCTAATTTGTAAGACAGATTCCCTGCCTTATTCATCGACTCGATAAATTTCATGTTTTCTTTGAATATCATGAGTCGTTTTCCTTTTTCAACTTCGTCCTTGTAAACTCGTCCATGACGCGCCATCCACAGCTCGTGTCTCTCAGAAACGGATAGTTTTGGTTGGCTACGAGCAGTTGCTTGAGAGTTATACGTAGCAACTACTACTAAGAACAGTATTAGAATACTGATTAAATCAATTTTCATACCCATGGTTAAGTAATTAATGTAATGTAGGGAGGAAAATACAGGGTTTGATCAAAAGAAAATTATTGTAAGATGTTTATGTAATAGGCTTGCATTTCATTATGTGTTCAGTAGCAAGGCGTTTATATAGAGGCGTAGATGAGAAATTATTTCCTAATTAATAGTAACTACTAGTCTGGAGACTCTGGAGTCTGGACTTAACCTTCTTTTTAGTCAACAACTGGAATCCAATTCCGTTTTGGAAAAGTAGTCTTGATTGATGATTTTTTAGACTAATTGATGGAAATTTGAGGTTCAAGTATTTATTCTTTTTTCAGATTATGACTTCTGGTTGCATAGTGATCTTATGCTTTTTCTAGGAAATGTCAATCAAGTATCTGTATAGAAACTAAACTAACTACCCAATGTGTACTATAAGAAAAATTTGGATCCAATAATCTGGACAGTTCTACCAGCGCCAGTCTTTCATCCAAGTCTAAGTCAATGTAAAAGTCTTCTTGCCCCTATTGGTCTTATGCACGCAATTAGGCAATTATTGTTCTATGGTTCTTTCAACTTTTCAAATTATACGCTACGGGCCAATGCCAAGTTTGTTAGTATTCTCAATAGGACGATTGATGAATATTCTGTAGCAGTTCTACATTTTACCAATTACAAAGGATGTTGCGGGTACATGAAAACTAATTAGAGATTTTAAGTTTGAGCACCGTGGATCAGAAACTCCTTTATTAAAAAATATATGAGCCTCAAGTTTGAATTGGTCCAATCAAATGTTGAATACAAGATTATAAGAAAAGAAGTTTCTACTTTGTAGTTCTTTATGCGTTTGTTAATAAAAGTCAACCACCTATTAGTTTTGGTGGTTCTTTATTTTAGAGAAAGGAAAAAAATTACTTCCTACGTTGTAATGTTCGTAAATTATACTCAAATGGAGTCTACGCAAGTTCCCTCCGTCTTTTAAGCCGGTGGAAAATGAGATTATGTTTTCTTCATTTTTTTTTATTTATCAAATTAGATAAAGAATAATTTCATAGAACGAGTATTCCCTTCTAAATTTTGTGAAGTACGTAGATTTACGCAAAATATAAGGATGTACTCAGGAAAAAATAATAAAAGGAAAGAGAAGAGAAAGTGATAAGACTATAATTAAACACCACTATGCAATATTGGTTTCTACTCCTTAGGAAAGAAAAGAGAAAGTGTATAAATAATTAAATGTGAACCACCTGCAAGAAGATAAATCTGCACTTCATTGCTGAATTCTGAACTTCTTTTCACATTATACAAACTTTTCTTTAACACTTAGAATTTACATAAAACGAGTTTGCAACATACACAGTAGACTAGACACACCATATAAACTACAGTATTAACAACAATAGTGTTTACAGAAGAATATAATCAACAACAAATTCCCACAGAGCTTCTCAGCAATTAAGCAGTTGGATAAGAAGCTTGCATAGCAATTCCACAAAGTCCTTCCTCAGCATCAATGCCTCTTTGCATTCTAATGTAACCGTTCTCGCCCCAGCTGGTTCCCCACGAGTTCTTGACTAACCAATACTTAGTCCCATCACTAGTTTTCCCATATCCAACTGCCGTAACACCATGATCTAACTCAGTTCCACATTCTCCAGTAAAAACACCACTCGAGTAGAATTGAAAATCCGATCCACTAGCATCAATAGCCACGGATACAGGTTGGTTAGCAACAGCACTCAACAGAGCAGATTCACTATTGGCTGGGACATCTTCATAACCAGTAATCTTAGCAGCATCATTGGATTCCTTTCCAGTTTTGCAAGTGCCATCAGTTCCCTTGTATGGATAATTCGATTCAGTAGTAAGTCCGTGGTTCTTAATGATGAACGTAAAAGCATCATCCATGAGACCTCCCTCACATCCCATATCTGAACTTGTGTCGCAATCCATGAATTCTTGCTCAGATAAAGAGATTAATTTACCAGTTTTGATCTTGTTGATCCCTTCAGTAGCAGCAACAGCGGAAAATGCCCAGCAACATCCTGTACATTATCAGCTTAATAAGATTCTTTTTTTTTTTTTTTTTGGCAGCGTATTCATTGAAAGGATGTTATTATTAACTTAATTGTAACTTACCACATTGCCCTTGATCCTTAATCCCAGTAACGGCGCCCTTTGTCCTCCAATCCATGGTAGCTGGAGCAGTCACATTTTGATACCTGAATGATATGGTTTTTGATGACTCTTGATAAGAAGACATTTTGTATCCGTTGTGAGTGGCTTTGAATTCCTCATTTGTCAGATCTGCAAATTCATTGATGCCCAATTTATAAGGCCTCATTCCAGTGTTGTTGCCTGACTCGATGTAATCAACATTGTCCTTGAATATTTTGAACCTCTTTGCCTTCTCTAAACCATCTTTGTACACACGTCCAAAGTGAGCCATCCAGTGCTCGTGTTTCTGGACCATCGAGGCTTCGTTCAGGTCACGGGATGTGGCTTGAGAAGCCTACATTCCTAACACTAGTAGAGCTAAAAAAGCAAGCTTCCAATTGATTGTCGAAGTCATTTTTCACTACTTGAATTTTTCTGTTGATTCTAAAATATGTCCCTGTGTTGTGGATGAAATGTTTAGGATAAGTATGGAATTTATAGTACTAACATTGTGGTTTCTGTTAAATTAAATTAAATTTAACATTTTCACTTAATGATTTAGTTCCCTGGAAAGCCCGGCAAGTTATGTATAATTGCCTACTTTGACAATAAAAATGGATCATGCACGCTGCTTTGATGTCCTCAGACCTCAAATAGTGATATATTGCGATAAACCTTTCTTTTGTACTTTCTGATAAGTTATCTGCCCATAATTTTGGAATTATTGACACTAAACAAGCTTCTTCATCAGCCCCTGGCAAAGTTTTCAATTATAGCGAAATAAGCGTACTTGATCAGTTGATCACTCTGCTGTCCTGTTTACAAATCACAATTACTTCTCTGTTGTCCTCAAATGTGAGAGAAAAAGCAGCCCACCAAAAAAGACGGAGAAATAGAGAAACTATCACAGCATGTTGCCGCTTAAGCAGTGATAAAGAAAACATTTTCCTGTATGGCATATGGCATCTTTGTTGTATTATAAGATTATGTTATTTTATTGAATAAACAATGAAGAAGTATGGAGCTAGTTTTATTATGGAACTTTTTTTATCACAACTTTCTGGGAAGTGCAACGAGATATGGTAAGTGCCAAAATGTCAAATTGGTGAGCTGATCATAGACAGTGCATGTATTATTCTCTAACTCAACCTAATAGTGACACTTAGTGTTTTTTTTTTTAAATCAAAGAAATAGTAACACTTAGTTACTCCATAGTCTTCTCCATAATGTCTTAGGAAGGTTAGCTATATAAACTTGGTTTAGCCATCAAAACTGAAGACTCTGTTGCTCGTACTATAGCCTGAGGTAAGGCGGTACAAAAGAACCAATAAACCGCAGCAAACCGACAAATCGAATCAAATCGAAATAAAAATTCGAATAGTGGTTTGGTTTGGTGGCGGAAAAAAACACCCGACCATTATAGGTTTAGTTTGGTTTTAACTAAAAAAAAAAGTCAAACTGAGACCAAACAAATCCGATTATATGTATATAATTTTTAAATTATTTTTTTACATAAAAATATGTATTAGAATGTAATTTATAAACATTTTCTTAAGATTTTTCACAATTTCTATTTTTACATTCAGGTCTGACTTAATGTTTGTAATGGTCCATAAGTTTTGAAGCCCATATGTAATTCATTAAAGGCCCAACAGAAACTAAATTAAAAACATATCTAACCAAAAAAAAAAATCTTCTTCTTCTACTTGGATAAACAACGAATCCCTCCCACGCTCCAACTCTCCAACCGGAGATATGACAACAAGTGATATTTACCTCGTATTTATTTATCAAGCAAATTTGTAGTAAAGTACTTTCCATTAAACTACAATAAAAAGCCCAAAAAAACCGAGAAAAATGTTGAAAACCCCGATTTTTGTTGTTTTAGTTTGGTTTATAGATTTAAAAACTGACACAAATGGTTTGATTTGATTTTTGAAAAATCCGAACCAATTCGATGCATGTACACCCCTAGCCTGAGGCATGCAGTTATTACATGAATATGGGTTGATCACTGGAGCAAAGACGGTGACGCTGTTGTTTCTGGAATCAAAGAAACAGCATCATCAACTTTGGTACTATATCCTAGAATCCGTAATTAGCACTGTAAAATAGAGCAGAATTTTTTGTGCGTCTGGCATACCTTTACTCAACCAACCAAAAATTTACTTCATAAACATCTGATCACGATGTTTTTCTTTATCTTTGTTGTACCAAATAAAGAAATATTTTTTATAGATTCTCAGAGCTGTCAGCCAGAAAGATTACTCTCCAGTAAACTGATTCAACTTTGCTCCATAATCTACCTAGAGATTGTCATTTACACAGTTGCTAGATTGCAAAAGTATTTTATGAACATATGACACCCCCCAATGAAGTAAACATCTCAAATAGCAATGTACTTAATGTCAAAACAAGAAAACTGATCTACACTTCTGAAATCACCTAAGGAAAAGCAATGACACTGTTATAGAACATGTTTCCGCTGATTATATTAGTCCAATAATTCACTAGCCACAAGTCTTCCTACTGCAGAAGCTTTTAATTGAAAGATGAGCCTCACAGAATTTTCAAGTCAAATAGTACATAGATTCTGTAAATGCTGCAAATAAAATGAACATCAACATATTTGCAGCTTTGACCAATAAGGAGTTCGAAGCAACTCATATAAATTCCAGAACCCCCCCATAGACCAAGTCATCATCATCTACCAACACATATTTCATATATGAAAATGTACGCACCACTTCATCATGCATAGATTGGAGGGAAAAAAGGAGTAGTTTCTTTATTGCAGGAAGGAGTATGCGGTCACCTCTCACTCTAAAAACAATTCTTAAGTATTAACTAATATATCACATAATACAAATTAATGAGCATAATGATATCGCACAGACTCTTGGATGTATTCCACGGTTTTGATGCTGAGAAGGAATCATAAACATTCAAACTGGAAAGTCATACATAATATCATCTCAAGGAATAGAGACTGCAGGAGGGAAGCAGCAATGTTTATACTGGATTCACTTCGAATGCCTTTGAATTTATCAAATAGCAGGCTCTTACCATTGAGAATGGGCTCTTGAAAACAAAGAGAATGGATTCTTGAAGACAGTAGCTAACCAGTCAGCAGCTGTAGGTGCTAATGCACATTTACTAAAGTTCCAATTTTATTTGAGTAGAGTTTTTACGGGGAAATGCCACACTACACTTGATCATCCTGTAAGTGTGTTTGGCCTCTGCATGAGGAATAGTAAGTTCAAGCACTTGCTGATAAAGAATGGACTATGCTTGGGAAGGGGACGATACATGAGGTTGAAAGGGAGATGTATCTATTCCAACATTACTTACTGCTAGTTGATTTTTCTGTCTACACAAGAATTGCTTATTTTGGTCCAAGTGGTGACAAACAATTTGAAAGTAGATAAATCTGCGCTTCATTCTTGAATGCTGAAACTTTTCAAATACAAACTTTTGTTTAACACTTAGAATTTACATGCAACGATTTTGTAACATACACAGTGAACACATCACATAAAATATATATGAACAAGGTGAACAACAATAGTGTTCATAGAAGAATCAACAGCAAGTTCCCACAAAGCTTCTAAGCTATTCAAGCAGTTGGATAAGAAGCTTGCATAGCAATTCCACAAAGCCCTTCCTCAGCATCAACGTTGTTAGGATTTAAATCCCAAACCCGACCTTTGTAAGCAGGTTCCCAGGAAAGATTGGAGGGTCACAGCTGGACCACTTAAATACCAACCTCCTTAGACAGAACCTACTTACGCCGTGATGTAAGCGAAGAATAAATAGCACACACAGACTTATAGTGGTTCACCCTCAATGTGAGAGCTACGTCCACGTTGCTGCTGCAGATCTTATTAAAGAAGAAATATTACAAGTGTTTACAACACTCAACCTCACAACCCCAATCCCAATTACACTCAAGAATTTTACCACAGAAAATTCTCTCAAAGACCTTCTCTTACTTAGGCCTTTCACTAAGAGTATTTCTCTTAGATTTTTTCTCTCTTGGGATGTGTATAGCAAATGATCTTAATGATATCTTACAAATGAACCATAAGCTACCTATTTATAGGAATGAATTTCCTATGATGAGGTAAGCGCTTACATCACGACTATTATGAGGTAAGCGCTTACATCACAACTATGTGAACAAAAGAATTGACTTGTTTGGCCAATTCCACACCTAACAAATCTCCCACTTGAAGACTAATTTTAATTTGTCTTCACACTTTGATCGATGCAGCAGATCTTTCCTACTTTCATACTTCGTGCAGGCCAACTGAAGTTGAGCATAGCTTCAGTTTGTCTATCGTCACTGCCTTTGTCAGCATGTCTGCTGGATTCTGACTCCCTGCGATCTTCTCAAGCACCAGCGCTCCATCTTCCAAAGCTGATCTAATGAAATGGTACCGGAGTTGTATGTGCTTCGTTCGAGCATGGTAAACCGGGTTCTTTGCCAAATGAATGGCGCTTTGGCTATCACAATATAGCACACTTCCCTCGTGGTCCTGATCCAATTCCCGCAGAAAAGATTGTAGCCACATCATTTCCTTTGTGGCCTCCGTCACAGCAACGTACTCAGCCTCACAACTAGAGAGAGCTACTATCTTTTGCAACTTGGAAACCCAAGAGATTGCAGTACCTCCGAAGGTGTAAACATTCCCGGATGTGCTCTTTCTGCTATCAATATCACCACCGTTGTCAGCATCAACATACCCTTGCAATCCTGTTTTTGATTTTCGGAAATACAGAGCTGAACTCGAGCTGCCTTTCAGATATCTGAATATCCACTTCACAGCCTCCCAGTGTTGCTTTCCCGGATTGCTCATAAATCGGCTGACAACTCCCACTGCATGTGCAATGTCTGGCCTTGTACATATCATTGCATACATAAGACTACCGATTGCAGATGCATAAGGTATCTTGTCCATCTGCTTCTTCTCATCCTCAGTTGTCGGCGACTGATCCTTTGACAACCGAAAGTGTCCAGCCAAGGGAGTGCTGACTGGCTTGGCATCATGCATGTTAAACCTTTTGATAACTTTCCTCACATATTCTTCTTGTGAGAGTTTGATGCCCTCCTTGCTTCGGTCGATTCTCATCCCAAGGATTTGCTTTGCAGCTCCCAAATCCTTCATTGCAAACTCTTCCGATAACCCTTTTTTCAACCGATCAATCTCCTGTAGGTTTGCTCCTACGATTAGCATGTCGTCGACATAGAGTAGCAGTATCATGTACGAGTCTTCAAATTTTTTGAAGTAACAGCAGTGATCTGCCTCGCACCTTGAAAAATCAGCTTTCTTCATAAAGCTGTCAAACTTTAAATACCACTGTCTTGGAGCCTGTTTTAGTCCGTACAGACTCTTTTGAAGTTTGCACACCAGATTCTCCTTTCCTTTGATTTTGAATCCATCCGGCTGTCGCATGTAGATTTCCTCGTCTAGATCACCGTGAAGAAATGCAGTTTTCACGTCCATCTGTTGCAGATGTAGATTTTCCTTTGCTACCAGCCCAAGAACAGTTCTGATAGTCACCATCTTGACTACGGGAGAGAAGATCTCCGTATAGTCAATGCCTTCTTTCTGTTGAAATCCCTTTGCAACCAGCCTTGCTTTATAACGCTTGCTTCCATTGGGTTCTTCCTTTATCCGATAAACCCATTTGTTTTGCAATGCCTTTTTATCCTTTGGCAACTCGGATAATTCCCATGTATGATTTGCCGATAGTGAATCCATTTCATCCTTCATTGCCAGCTCCCACTTAGTCGATTCATCGACTTGCATTGCTTCTTCATAACATTCCGGCTCCCCTCTATCAGTGAGTAGAATGTAGTTGAGGGATGGAGAGTACCTGTGAAGCGGCTTCCTGATCCTGGATGATCTACGCAGCTCTGTGATTGGCGTCTGTTCATTTGTTTCAGAATCAGCACTTTCATCAGCACCTTCTCGGATTGTTTGTTCTTCTGCCTCGGTTGTACCTGGCTGCGGCTCAGGTGCCAGAAAGTCCCTCAAATCGACTATTTCCGATTCCTTGTCCTGACATTCTGAATTCTTTTGCAGCTTGTCTTTGTACAGTACCTCTTCGTTAAAGACAACATTCCTGCTTCGGATGATCTTCCGATTTTGTTCATCCCAAAATCGGTACCCAAGCTCGGTGTCACCATAGCAATGAAGTAACACTTCTTTGATTTTGGATCAAGCTTGCTTCTAGCCGTATCATCATTATGAACATATGATAAGCAACCGAACACTTTCAGAAATGAAAGATTTACCTTCTTGCCACTCCAGACTTCTTCTGGAATTCTGAAATCCAAGGGAACTGACGGTCCTCGGTTAATTAAGAAGGCCGCGGTATTGACTGCATCTGCCCAGAATGTCTTGGGCAGTCCAGAGTGTATTCTCATACTCCGAGCACGCTCGTTCAACGTTCGGTTCATTCTTTCGGCTACTCCATTCTGTTGCGTCGTTCCAGGAATAGTCTTCATCATCTTGATCCCATTATCGGCACAGTACCGTTTGAAATCACCATCAGTGTATTCTCCGCCGTTGTCGGACCTCAAACACTTCAACTTGAGGTTTGTTTCATTCTCGACCATGGCTTTCCATCTTTTGAATACACTAAACACATCAGATTTATTTTTCATAAAGTAAACCCATACCTTCCTGGTTGAATCATCAATGAAGGTCACATAGTAGTGTGATCCTCCAAGAGAGGGGACAGTGGTAGGTCCCCACACGTCTGTGTGCACCAATTCCAGCTTCTCGACCTTCAACTCCCTGCCTGCATTTGAGAAGCTTACTCGCTTTTGTTTTCCGAGAATGCAGCTCTCACACGTATGAAGGTCCACCGTCTTCAGCTCCGGAATTAAACCATTTGTCACCAACAGCTTCATCCCCTTCTGGCTGATATGCCCCAGCCGACAATGCCACAAATCTGTCTTCTTTGTGTTGTCAACCACAACAACAGTATCACGACTGTCACACCCCTTTTTTTAACCCGGTAGAGTTAAATTAGAAGTATGACGTATTGGTGGTTCCTGTTTTTTGTTTATTTTAAGGAGTCGCCACCTAATTATTTATGGTGAATTAGGACACCTAAAGTTTATTAAAGTTATGTTTTAAAGTTAACTATGTTTAAGGTCTGCGAAACTTAAGATTCTAGGTAAGAGTTCAATTAGTCTAAAGGGAAGGTATTAGGCACCCTTTAAGACCCATTAACAATGGTTAACCGACCGGACTTAAGATTAGATAGGCTAAGTGTAAATATAGTGTTATAGAAAAGAAAGTAGCTTTGTAAATATTGCTAAAGTTATAAATAGACATGTAAGAATGCTATTTAAAATAGAACTTGTAGAAAAATGATAATTTATATAAAAAAAACTGTACTTCTAATGCTATTTTTGAAAATACGACTTATAAATGTTGTTAAGGCTTTAAACGAAAGTATAATAATGTTGTTTAAAATAATATTTGTAGAAAACATAATAATTTGTATAATAGAAGATTCTAAATGTTAAGTGAGACATAAAATATTGCTAAAGCCTAAAATGAAAATATGGTAATATTATTCAAAAAATAAGATTCATAAAAAATAGGGTAATTTGCTTATGATTAATAGCCTTTTAAAAGATGATTTGTCAAATGTTATCTTTAGATAAAAAATAATGTTATATGAATATGGTGGTATAGAAATGCCTAGACTTATGTTCTTAAATATGATGAAAAGGACATGAATTTTCTCTCTTTTTTATCACTTTTATTTAGCATTATTTAGCTAATAAAAATACGTACAATTGAATGAACCTTGAGAGAATATTTATAGAATATACTTAAATTTATATTTGCGTATTAGTGATGTTTTCAAATTTCAAATATAGTAAGAATGAAAACGTGATCTTAATTCAAAATATGTGTTTATGACTTCACATCCTTGAAAGTCAATTACTTCAATATAGATAAATATTATTAGGTACTATGACTAATTTAATATGAAAGAAGAAAATGAAACTATGAAATTAATTATTGGTTCTTCCTACCCATTTTACTAAAATCAACCCCATTAATTCCGCTAAGGTTCATCTAATCCGAGCAAATAAAACAAGTAAAATGTTAGTCATGTAATTACAAATTAAATGCACAAAGAAAATATAATAAAGAAACAAAATGATTTGAATGGGCTCCGCCCATTCTAGGATTGCTACTGTTCACTGCTGTTGGGTTTCGGTCCAGCAATGCGGACTGTTGCTGATGGGCTGTTCCAGTCTATTAGGCTTTGGCCCAGATTTTATTTTTCTTGTTTGGCTGCGGATTGGACTGACATAGGAGGAGTTATATTGGGCTTTTAGCCCAACGCCAAATGCGGAAGGAGACGACAAGTCGCTTGGACTCGTATGCGAGATGTCATGCATAAAAATGAAAAGAAAAAGATTAGTATATAATCGATGAATAAGATTAAACGCGTAAAATATACACTCAAACAAATCAGTAGATTATGTATATATACTGTGTATATTTAGATATATTTCATATATACACATTCATAAGGATATATAGAAGGTTAATATTGGAAAGCTTTTGCCTTCGTCCTCCCGATGTTGCACAAGTTCTAAGGGATTTCATGAATTCCAGGCATGGCTAACACCGGGGAGGGTTCAAGCTTAATCCGTAATGACCGACTCAACCTCCCTATCAGTGTATTTTATGAATATACTTCAATAGATATACAACCCCACTATCTTAGTAAAATTAAGACAACTTATAAGTACATTGAAAATATTCCAACCGATTGTCCATGCTAAGCACAGAAACTCAAATATGAATACATCGAAAACAGTAACAACTGACAATTAACAAAGACAAGCACAATGATGGGAAAGGAACAACAGCACAGGAGATTTTTACAAGCATAATCATGGTTCTAAACAAATATGATGGCCAAGCAGATAGGCAGCACAACAGTGGCAGTCGACGCACAATAACATTATGGTAGTTTGCAGGGTGATAGAGACAATGTAAAAGTCACGAATGGCTCAAAGGGATAGGATGACTCACACTAATCTAGATGAACTGGAAGACAAATAAGCTCAACTCATGAGTGTATTAACATTCTGAACATTTCTAACTTACATCTCCCAAGTTAATATCACACGCTAAATTTTTTAACTTACATTTCTAACTTACATCTCCCACGGTTACAATTGCTTGGAGAAAAAAATATACTCAGGAGAACAAAAGAAAAGAGAAGAAACCAGCGAACTAAATCGTGCTTCTCAATTAGCGTTTCGGGGTAGAAAACCAAAAGTAAGGTACACACATGCTTTATAATTCCATTGCAACTTAAGCAGAACATACACAGGCAAAATTTCTAATAGCAGGATTTCTATGGACAATAACTAAAGGAAAATTTCTAATGAAGCAGCAAGCATGAAGCAGATTCGGATAATATATAAGCCAGCAGAAAGTCGAGCAGTTTCTTTTCAGAGAAACAAGAAGAGGAGAAAAACAGTTGGGGCACCATACATCACAAGTTCAACTTTTAAGGTATAGCTAGGTTAATATTGTGGGATTCCCAAATCATCATGAACGTATATAGTAACTAGACAACGGCATCATATAAACAGCAAGCTAACGAAATTGAGCACTAACAATAATCATATTTACTAGACAACTCCACCAACTACGTAAACAACAAACTAACACGATTAACACTTCATCATATTTAACCAAACAACTCCTGATAACTATTTAAATAAGCAGGAAACTAGCGAAATTAACACTTGTCATATTTTCTAGTTTCATAAACAAGTGACAAAAATAGGACAGACAGTATCTTTCACAAACTAATTTAATCCATCACTACATTTTAAGCCTATTTTAGGATTTAACAAGAAAGGCAGCATCATGTTTAACTCCACATTCCGAGCTGGTCTATTCAGAACCAACATATAGTCACAGAACCAAACAAAGACTGAAGCAAGAAAAAATAAAAGAGAAAAAGATTGGAAGGCTGCTGTTATTTTCTACGCACTGATATTGCAAACAGCCTCAATTCTGCGTTAAGCTTAAATTATGAGCTATAGAAAAGCTCCCCATACAAAGATTACTTGTTTACAGTTCAAATTAGCCCAACTGAGGTTCAAGCAAACACTGGAGCTATACGAATTATGTATGTCAATTAACCCCACTAATCAGACACAACCTAAACATGCTGGCAGAGATTCAACTCAGAAACAAAATTTAGTAAGCCTCCTGATTTCCCAAAATACATATATTTACGCTATATAGCGTAGGGTTTGGACAGTCAAGATTCAACAGGGCAGTCTTATAGTAAGGTTAATAGGTGCCTAGACAAGTTATCTATGGTTCAACATATGCCACATGAATCATACTTCAAGACAAATGAATACAGGAAAACAGACCCGAATCAGACCCAATCATATGTGTCGCTAAATAATATTAGACCAAGACTACATCGTAAATAGACTCATGAGCCTGATTGTTTTACAAGCCGAATAACTAAGCAGTAATGGAGTAATGACCAGACCACACTCATATTAGTGACTGAATAGATAACTGATTAAACATTAATCTGAAATAGCAACTATACTGATTGAGCTAAATTTAACAGTAAACTAAACATCTGAACTAAACACGAATCACAAAACACAGCTAGCATACTCGATAAACAAGAGCTAGAGGACTGCTGAAACAACTTCGCAAAATAGCTAATCACCACGTCGAATCAAAATCATACTAAATTAAGTGAATCTAAATACATCAACTTACATAGAACAAAACTTAAAAAAAAAGTGAGAGGGAGGATTTCTGACCTGTTTTGCGTACAGTGAAATGGGGCGTCGACGTCGTCGAATCTACTCTCTCGTATGAGCGACTTCGAAACTAGATGTTGGGTTAGTCGAATATCTTGGTCGCGGCTAAAGTTCACCGAAAAATAAATTCATGTTTTTGAAGATGATCTGTGTAGCTCCAAAAACATTGAATCCCTTTTTTTTCGAAAAATCTGAAAAATCCTTCAAAATACTCCCAATCCCCCTTTTAAAAAAAACAATCTTTCCCCAAAAACAACGAAACCCCTTTTTTTTTATCTGTTTTCTTCTTGATTTGTTTTTCTTGTTGATTTTTTTCCGTTGATTTCGGGTCCCTTTCTTTTTCGATCTCCTCTCCTCTGTCTTTATAGAGTGGGGAGAGAGAGGAGCGGTGTGGGGTATGGAGGAGCGTGGAGTGGGGTGCGGCGGCGTGTGGGGTAGTGGGAGAGGAGCGGCGGAAAGAGGAAAGGAAAAGGGGGGAGCTGAAGAGAAAGAGAGAGGAGGCGGGGAAAGGGAAAGAAAAAGAAGAGAAAAGAAGGAGGCGGAAAATAGGGATTAGGGTTAAAAGGGGAGGGGAAAATGGATGGGCTGGACCGGGTCGGATAATGGGCTGGCCAATAATTCGTTTGGGCCGGTCTATTAATTTAAATATGGGCTGATATAAATGTGGGTTGTGTATTAAAATGTGGGTTGTTTATTTGGGTAGGGGATAATATTGTATTTGTATTAATGGGCCATTAATTTGCTGAAAATATTGGTCCTTCCTCCGCTATTTTAATTATTTCCGGGCTTCTAATTTAGTAACTAGTACAATATTTATTATGTGAAGATAAATAGTAATTAGTATATAGAAAGTAAGGATTTACAAAGTGTTGTCTTGTAATTAATTTAACGATTCCAAACCCGAAAGTGAAATGACGATGAACATTTAAAATTTGTGATAAATTAATACTTGTAATGTTAAAATAAAAGTAGCGAATATAAATAGCAGTGAAAATAAAGTATCTAGCTCGTCAATAAATTTAGACGTCCGAGTGAATAAAATTAAATAAAGGAGGGACAAAATTGGATGTCAACAACGACAGCTAGCCGTCATGTAGAGAGTGCCAATCTTCTTTCCTCGGCCAACTACCATAGCTCTTTTCGCCACCTTCCAAGACCCATTACCAAAGTTGAGATCATATCCCTCATCATCAAGCTGACCTACTGAGATCAGGTTTCGCATCAGCTTGGGAACATGTCTAACTTTAGTAATCTTCCACGAGGATCCATTTGACATCTTCAAATTAATGTCTCCCGTGCCAACAACATCCAGCGGCTCTCCATCGGCTAAATAAAGTTTGCCGAGATTCCCAGCCACGTAGTTTGTCATTATATCATGATGTGGGGTGGTATGAAAGGACGCTCCTGAATCAAGCACCCAAGAGTCTATCGGGCTGTCAACCGATAACAACAACGCATCGCCAATGTCTTCCGTAGCAACATTGATTCCAGCCCCCTTGTTGTCCTCCTTCTTCGGCGCCCTGCAGTTCTTCTTGAAGTGACCTGGTTTTCCACAGTTCCAACACTCAAATGTTCGTCCTGGTCTGGATTGACCCCTGCCATTCCTTGACTTCGATCTGCCCCTATTTCGGTTGTAGTTTCTGTCATAATTTCTGCTTCTGTTTTCAACATTAAAAGCAGAACTCGTCGATGCCTCTCCAGAATCTGTCCTGCGCACCTCCTCAGCAAGGATACGATCCCTAACATCGTTGAACTTTAGTTTGTCACTGCCAACAGAATTACTAACCGCTGCTCTCATTGGCTCCCAGCTATTTGGTAGGGATGCCAACAAAATTAGAGCTTGCACTTCATCATCGAAGTCAATTTTTACCGATGACAATTGATTTACAATGGTATTGAATTCATTTACGTGTGCAGCAACATGATCATTTTCCATCATCGTTAGATGAAATAGTTTCTTCATGAGAAATACCTTATTATTTGCCGAAGGTTTCTCATACATGTCAGACAATACCTTCATCATATCTGCGGTGGTCTTCTCCTTTGCCACGTTGTGAGCAACGTTCTTCGACAGCGTCAGCCGAATGACTCCCAGAACTTGTCTGTCGAGGAGATTCCAATCTGCTTGCTTCATCTCCTCTGGTTTCGGACTCAGAGGTTCATGAAGCTTTCTGCCATATAAATAATCTTCAATTTGCATTCTCCAGAACGCAAAATCTGTACCATCGAATTTACCGTTGCCGTGCGTCGTACCATCTTCGCCTCCCATCGTTTCTAAATCACAACACAACCTGTTGCTCTGATACCAGTTGTTAGGATTTAAATCCCAAATCCGACCTTTGTAAGCAGGTTCCCAGGAAAGATTGGAGGGTCACAGCTGGACCACTTAAATAGCAACCTCCTTAGACAGAACCTACTTACGTCGTGATGTAAGCGAAGAATAAATAACACACACAGATTTATAGTGGTTCACCCTCAATGTGAGAGCTACGTCCACGTTGCTGCTGCAGATCTTATTAAAGAAGAAATATTACAAGTGTTTACAACACTCAACCTCACAACCCCAATTCCAATTACACTCAAGAATTTTACCACAGAAAATTCTCTCAAAGACCTTCTCTTACTTAGGCCTTTCACTAAGAGTATTTCTCTTAGATTTTTTCTCTCTTGGGATGTGTATAGCAAATGATCTTAATGATATCTTACAAATGAACCATAAGCTACCTATTTATAGGAATGAATTTCCTATGATGAGGTAAGCGCTTACATCACGACTATTATGAGGTAAGCGCTTACATCACGACTATGTGAACAAAAGAATTGACTTGTTTGGCCAATTCCACACCTAACAAACGTCTCTTTGCATTCTGATATAACCATTCTCGCCCCAGCTAGTCCCCCACGAGTTCTTGACTAACCAATACTTTGTCTCGTCACTAGCTTTTCCATATCCAACTGCGGTAACACCATGATCTAACTCAGTTCCACATTCTCCAGTAAAAACACCAGTAGAATAGAACTGAAAATCTGATCCACTAGCATCAATGGCGACGGATACAGGTTGGTTAGCAACAGCGCTCAACAGAGCAGATTCACTATTGGCTGGGACATCTTCATAACCAGTAATCTTAGCAGCATCATTGGATTCCTTTCCAGTTTTGCAAGTGCCATCAGTTCCCTTGTATGGATAATTCGATTCAGTAGTAAGCCTGTGGTTCTTAATGATGAACGTAAAAGCATCATCCATGAGACCTCCCTCACATCCCATATCTGAATTTGTGTCGCAGTCCACGAGTTCTTGCTCAGATAAAGAGATTAATTTACCAGTTTTGATCTTGTTGATCCCTTCAGTAGCAGCAACAGCGGAAAATGCCCAGCAACATCCTGTACATTATCAGCTTAATAAGATTCTTTTTTTTTTTTGGCAGCGTATATTCATTGAAAGGATGTTATTATTAACTTAATTGTAACTTACCACATTGCCCTTGATCCTTAATTCCAGTAACGGCGCCCTTTGTCCTCCAATCCATGGTAGCTGGAGCAATCACATTTTGATACCTGAATGATATGGTTTTTGATGACTCTTGATAAGAAGACATTTTGTATCCGTTGTGAGTGGCTTTGAATTCCTCATTTGTCAGATCTGAAAATTCATTGATGCCCAATTTATATGGCCTAATTCCAGCCTTGTTGGCCGACTCAATGTAATCAACATTGTCCTTGAATATTTTGAACCTTTTTGCCTTCTCTAAATCATCTTTGTACACACGTCCAAAGAGAGCCATCCAGTGCTTGTGTTTCTGGATCATCGAGGCTTCATTCAGGTCACGAGATGTGGCTTGGGAAGCCCACATTCCTAACACTAGTAGAGCGAAAAAGGCAAGCTTGCAATTGATTGCTAAACCCATTTTTCACCACTTGAATTTTTCTGTTAATTCCAATATGTCTCTGTTTGAATGTTGTGGATGAAATGCCTAGAGTAACTATGGTATTTATAGTACTTACGTTGTGGTGATATATTAAGGTTACTCAAATGTTATCATTTTCAATTGATGGTTGAATTCCCTGGAAAGCACGGCAAGTTATATATTATAGACTGATTTTTATGATAATAAATATGGATTGTGCACGCAGTTTGATGCCCTCAACTGGTTGTGTTGCAATGAACCTTTCATTTGTAACTTTCTAATAAAGTTCTCATTACCATAATTTTGGAACTATTGGCACTGATATGACAGTTTTCTCATATAGCAATGGAGAACTTGATCACTATGTTGTCCTATTTGCAAATCACCAACGCTTCTCTTTTGGCTTAAATGTGATAGGGAAAGGAACAAACAAACAAAAAGGAGGAGATTAAAGGAGACATTTTCGTGTATGGCATCAGGCTGGTTCTAGTTTCCGTCCTTTTCTTTTCTCCTATAAGAGAAGCTTGTTCTATTCCTTGCAGTGCAAAAATGAATTACTAAAGAGTTCAGTTTGCAGGTTCACCCCATTCGCTGCAAAACGCTACAAAAGGCATGGCGAATCAGCAATATTTGAAAGACTGACAATTAATTCTTTCTTATTTTTGAGGACGCAAAAAGAAGAAAAAAAGACAGTTTATTAGAAGGGGAATAATTAGGAAAGCACAGATTGTTACGCACCTATATAAGCTCTTCAGAAGAGAATCAAGTAATTAACTACTCATGCATTTTAGTTTTCAAGTGGTTTTTGCTTGTTTACATATGGAAAGGCGAAAAATCATACCAAAGGAAAGAAGAAGAAACGAGGAGCACTAGAACATAAAGACATACATCATACGCAGCTCTAACGAGTGAATATTTTCCTTAAAAAATAAGGTTCTTGATATACAGAAAATTTAATTATGTACAACCACTATTATGCTTCAACCCCAAACAAGTTGTGGTTGGCAAAAAAAAATTCATTCTGTACATGTCCAAATTCGTTTATAATTTGAAACAACAGATGGGTTTCAGATAAATTCACGGTATTCTTTCCCAGTGAGAGCTGCTGAATAAGATCAAAGCCAATGCCTACGTGGAACTATGGAAGTCATACCATCATCCTTCAGACTTCATGGAGAAATCAATGCAGAGCTGCTTGAATTGTTATCTACAAGTGTTCAGGAAGAGCCTGTTTCTCTTCAGATTCTGCCATAGCTGCATTAAAATTATTACGAAAATGAATAGATGTATGAACAAAACAGGGTTACCCGATTGCCTATTAGAGAAACTTCATACCATTGCAAGTTGTGCAAAAAGGGAGAAACTTCAGAAGACTACTGTGCCACAAGCTCCGAAATTTCCGATAAATTAAGGCTTGACGAGTCACAGTAGCATTCAGGCTCATGCGTTAGTCAACAGATTGTAAAGTGCTTGAATCAGTGATTTGGGATCAAAAAGCACACCCACTTTTGGATCATGGATGGAATCCACAGTGACCTACAAGAACTCAATTTGTCACTTAAACTGAAGAGGATCACCAGCAAATCAATCAAATGTTGTGGATCTAACGACATTTATGAGACAAATTTCAAAGGAGCACTTCAACAACAACAACAATCCCACCATTGGGCTCTAGGAAGGTAGTGCGTACGCAGACCTTTGCCCTACTTTGAGAAGGTAGAGAGGCTCAAAGGGACACTTGGTTTTTGAAATTAAAACGAGAAATCCCATGAACAATAGAAACTGATCAAGTACATTATTGATTTACCAAGAGGCATTTCTAATAACCATGAAACAGGAACATACCACATTGAAAATTCCTTGAGAAGCCAGGCTTTCTACATCCACAGGTATTTGGCCATCTTTCGGCACCAGAAGGGTGTTGATATATTTGTTTGGCTGAAAAGAAAAAGTAAACCATAATATTGATTTTCATGACAGAGATTCAAGGCATTGTTTGTGCAAGTACATGATATCTACTGTTGTACATTCAGTTTAGAAGAAACACTTGAGTGCTTAGCTACTTACAGAATTTTTAAGACAATTATGAGGACCTCCATAAGTTCGATTTAAGGCATCAGTAATGGCAGTCACAAAGCAAGAAGCACTAAAGCCACTAGTTTCTCGATCATGAGTACCATTCAACAGAAGTACCTGGGAAGAAGAAGAAGAATTGTTGGGGAAGGAAAAGGAGAGATTAATATCATTGATATGAGAAAAACATCAATGATATGAGGAAATCATTGACACAGTCAACAAAGTTTGTCCGAGCAAGCAGCAATCAGTTATTATTTGCATGGCCTAAATTACCTTGGGACAAGACCGCAAAGAGATGGTTTCCCCCACTCCAAGTAAAACCTTCAAATGGAGAAAATCACTAAGTAAATTATTTTTGTTCCTTTCTTTTTCAAATATAAGAAGAATGCTAACATAATAGTGATGACAATGTCATGCTTGAGAAGATGAACTCCACTTGAAGAAAACAAATTAGTTTGCCACTATTAGCTTGTATGTTCGACCTACACTTTTTAGCTTGTCGTACAAGCAGGATCGACTCGACAAAACCTGATGCTTGCACATGCTTTAATAATGGGGGATAAACAGTATAATATCAAAAATCATAAGAGAAACAACAAATCCTGAGTCGTAATAATGCACCATCCAATGCATTTCATGTCTGTGAACTACTGTGGAAGAACTAATGTTGCACGCTACTCTACCAGAGAGGGACAGATGGAAGTAAAGAGGGAGCCCATGCCAAATACGATACAGTCAACGCTTCTCAACTGTTCCAACACAGTGGGATTTAAACTGGGGAAGACCTGTACATAGGGCAAAGAACCAGTAAATATCAGCAGTCGGAAGATCATAGACAGAGCTAAAATAAACTTTCCATTAATCTATATATGACTAAAGCACAAAAATGTTGACCAATTCACCTTCGTTATTGTATTCCATGGTGGATAAAACTGTAACTATAATTAATCTTTAGAAACTTCATTATTTCTTTGTATTCATTATTTGACCTTTTTAATTAATACAAAATATTTCCTTGTATGGTGATATTAGGAATGCCAGTAAATCTCCTTTCCCATTTTCCAAGTTTTTGTTTAAGTTTCTCCAGGTACATTTAATTTTTAGTGTTGACATCCAATTTTGTCCCTCTTTTATTTAATTTACTCGGGTTTCTAAATTTACTGACGAGCTAAATACTTTATTTTTCACAATATTTTATTGCTACTACTATTAATATCACTACTTTTATTTTCAACATTATGAGCATTATTTTATCACAAATTTTAAACGGTTAGTCATCGTTTCGTTTTCGGGTTTGGACTCGTTAAATTAATTACAAGACAACGCTTTGTTAAATCATTATTTTTCTATATATTAATTGTCTTCGCATAATATATGTTGTACTAGTTATTAAATTAGAAGTCCAAGAATAATTAAATAGAGGGGAAAGACCAACAATTTCAGCCAAATAAATGGCCCAAATAATCAGCCCACACGTTTTAATCCAACCAGTCCATGTCTTCAACAGACCAGCCCACATCTTTCCCCTACCCAAAATAATTCAGCCCACTACCCTTTTACCCGGTCCAGCCCAAAAAATTACTATGACCCGACCCGACCCGGTCCAAGCCCATCCCTTTATTTCCTAAACCTAATCCCTTTCTCTTTCTCTTTCCTTTTCCCTTTTCTCCGCCTCCCTCTCCCTCAAAACCCTAGCCGCTCCCCTTTCTCTTTCATCGTCATCTCCACTCCCACGCTCTCACGCTCTCTCCTACTCTCCCCTGTCCCCCACGTTCTCTGTCATCTCCACTTCCCTTTGTTCTCGCACCCCGCTCCATTTCCACTCACCCCTGTCCCCCACGCCTCTGTCACCCACTCATCTCTGTCCCCCCACGCTCCCTCTCTCCTTTCTTAAACCCTAATCACAACCCTATAAAGGAGGGGAATTGAGAGGAGATCGGGGGATTTTTTCTTTTTCGGAGTGAAACCTAATCAACTTTAGGCAAAGGAGAC
The DNA here is from genome assembly GCF_019175385.1 of Lycium barbarum. Classification (NCBI taxonomy): domain Eukaryota; kingdom Viridiplantae; phylum Streptophyta; class Magnoliopsida; order Solanales; family Solanaceae; genus Lycium; species Lycium barbarum. The sequence continues at coordinate 81,976,506 of NC_083348.1, read as the reverse complement.
CGAAAATCCCGTGAAAAATCACAAGGATCTGGAACCACGAAAATCCCCTACAAAACACAAGTTTTAATCAACAAAAACAGCCAACAATTACTCTATTTTCCTTTGTTTTTCTGTTTAAAACCTTAGTTACTTTAATCGAGTTCAGGTTCGGATTCTTCAAGTTCGAGTATAGATTCGAGACCCCGACGATCTCAGTTCACTGCACACAAAAAAGGTAAAATCTGATACATTTTGACTCAGTGTTCCGTTAAAATCCCGTTAGTATAAAAAAATCATGCTATGATGCCTTGTTGTTATCATTTCAGTCAAATAGGTGTTTATTGTTGCAGTTATATTGGTTTGGGTATCAGCATGTTTTATGTTTGCTATTGCTGTGTGATCGTGTTCAGCATGTTGTTTGCATATTTTTGATGTTTTAGATTAAATTCCAAGTATGGAATCTTATGTTTGTCATTCTTGTTTCGTCTAATCAGTTCAGCATATGTCTATGAATTTGTTTGGCTTCAGTTGGCCAGTAGGTATCGAGCTCATTGCTTATGCTTAAGATTGGTTAGTTGGATCTGTCTCAGTCTAATTGCTAGGATACCAATGAGCATGAATATTTGTGTTTCTTGAATTAGTTTTGAGTTGTATGTATGGACCTGTAAATCAGTTAATTAGTAATCTTATGTTGATATAACCTTATAGGGGTGGACTTTGTATGTAACTAATCATTTTCCTCAAGTTGGGTCCTCTATTAGTTGAAGATGTCCCTTAAGAACATAATATGTTGTAAACGAATGTTACTATGTTTAAGTGGATGATTTTTAGCTGTAAAAGGGTATTTTCTGCCTTATTTATGATTGGCATAGGTAGCTGATTATGTTAGTGTGTCCTGTGCTATTGCTACGTCCACGAAAGGGTGTGACATCCAAATGGTGATTTTAAATATCTCCTTATGCCAATCTGGTTAAAGGAGCTGTTTGGTATGTTGATAATGTTATTTCCCTAATTAAGTATGCATATTTTGAATTTAATCCTGTCCAGGTTTTGGTTTATTGGTTGAAAGGTCCAAATTTGTTTGCAAAAGATTCTGCAGAGTCAATATATGATCATTATGGCCTAAAAATGTGATTTGTGTAACCAAACTAATCTTATATGTTTGAGAATTAAGATTGAAGGAGAATTGTGAGTCATCATATAAAAAATGAGATTGAGAATGATGTATGCATAGTGTGATATCCTATAATTCCCCTCTTCATCTCTGTTTATCTATGCTCAACAAATTAGTCCTAAAATCCTTTGAATTGTCTCATACTTGGATGTTGGTTTGTCAGAAGTTAGCTGTGATTCAACCCTTGCATTGTTTAAAACATCTTACTCTACATACATTCTATGTGTATCACATTGTATGTCATTATCCATATCATGTGTTCATCCACTAAACTTCTATTCCCTGTTAACAATATATCTATATCTTATGCTCATAGTGTGATTATTTGGGCTATTTGAGTGCATGCTACCTCTCTGGTAACCTCATCAGCAACCCTGTCCATCTGAAACACTCCTTTTTTGACATGTCTTTTGGTTTGCTTCTGCTCCCCTGCTCATTCCCTTGGCTGCATCACAACCAAAATTTAGGCCCCCTGCTAGTTTTGATTTCACATTTAGTTCGTTTAGCTTAGTTGTCATGTAGTCTGGTAGCAACTGCCCACCTCTGTATTTAATTTGGTTCTTGTCATTGCTCAGCACGATGCTGGCTTCCAGCTGCTTGTTCAGATTTCTTGGGATTAAATTTGGGTTCTAGTTATTCAAGTAGTTGAGTTCTGTGTGTCTAATACCATGTCCAAACTGTTTGACTTCAGTTTAGCTCAAATATTTGATTGATATATTGTTGTTCAGCAACTGGATTCATTTGTATTGTCATGCTAAAACTAATGCATACGCAAGAAGTTCTAGTCTTATGTTCTGCCTGTTGGCCTCTGTAAACAAATGAACTAAAGCATTAATTTAGGAGACATCATGTATATATTAGGATATATACATGAGAGTATACCTGGTATATACATGAATCATTTACATTATACATGTTTAGTCTTATTTATTGGTTATGTACTAATCCTTTTCTTTCCATTTTTATGCATGAACATCGCATACGAGTCCGGGGGGACTCGTCTTCTCCTGTATTCGGCGTTGGGCTAAAGGCCCAACGAAACTCTCTTCCCGTGTCAGCCCAACCTGCAGCACAAATAGAAAACAATAAGTGGGCCAAAGCCCAATAGCAAAACCGACCGCAGCAGCAGTCCGAGAAAATGGGCCTAACCCATTCACTCTTTACTCTCTTCCTCATTTTTTATGGTTGTGTATTTTATTTGCCTTGTATGACTAACATTTTATTTTGTCTTACTAGATTAAATGAACCATAGTAAAGTTAGTGGGTTTTAGTTTTTTTAGTAATGGGTAGTTAATTCCACAAATTACATTCTCTTCTATTTATGTTCTAAACTATTTATAGTATCTATAACATTTATTTAGAATAATTGATTTTCGAAATAGCATGACTACATATTTAGGCTAAAGGAATCATAATTTATGCCTACTATCTTAAAGATTTAAACATCACAAATTTTACACTAACATTAGCTTTTCTTCAAATATATATAAACATTACATGTCGTGCTTCTTTTAGTTTATTTCAACTAAACTCTTTATGCAACTATTATTTTCTACAAGTTTTACTTTAAATAACTTCAGCAATACTTACAAAGTATTTTTATTCAAATATTTACATCCACATTTTAGCCTTAATTAAATAACATAAGTCCGGTCGGTTAACCATTGTTAATGGGTCTTAAAGGGTGCCTAATACCTTCCCTTTACACTAATTGAACCCTTACCTAGAATCTTAAGTTTCGCAGACCTTAAACAGAGTTAACTTTAAACATAACTTTAATAAACTTTAGGTGTCCTAATTCACCATAAATAATTAGGTGGCGACTCCTTAAAATAAACAAACCAAATAGGAATCACCAATATGTCGTACTTCTACTTTAACCCGGTTAAAAAGGGGTATGACATTTAGTTCTCCTGCGGAGGCCTCTCTTTTACCATCATAAAATTACCATCTTTATCAAAAAGTTCAACAGTTAATTTTAAAATGATCTCATAACTTCCTTGTACCGTGACAAAAGAAATGCAGTAAATCTCATTTTTAAGTTTCCAAGTTTTTCAAGTTTTTAGCACGTTAGAAAAGCAACAACTTTTCAACTCAAAAAAAAAAAAAAAACCAACAACTTTTCAATTAATAAGAACAAGAAGCAAATTTACCTCATGCAGTAAGTTGCTCCCTTCACTGGACATGTAGAATACCCGTTTTATTCTAGAAGGAAGTGCTGGGGCTGAAGAGGCATCCTGTTCAACAAGGTTCAAAAGGTGAACAGGTTAACTTGGGCAAGACCGACCTACTGCACACTAGCAAAAAATGACATAGCAAGTACCCTAGATTTATTGTATACTCATGACTATCCATATTGTCTTGCTGTTGTACAGATCATACTATTAAACAGAGGTATAAAACTAAAATATCTAGCACAGTTAAGGACCATGACCATGACCATGTTAGTTCTTGGACTGCTGCCTTACATTAACCACCACTCCACCAGTCCCCAGTACTCACTAATCGCTCCAGTCCGAAGTGCCAATCCACCAACTTAATCCTTTGAAATCACTCAGTCAGATCAATTTAACATGCGGAGCCATTATGCCGGGGGCCTTTTATACAGACCCCCAAGTGCCCATACGTACAAAGCAATACTCTATAACATAAGCATCTCATGCTCCCTCCGTCCCAATTTACTCTATAACATAAGCATCTCATGCTCCCTCCGTCCCAATTACTCTATAACATAAGCATCAATTTCTTTATTTTATAGAGTAAGAAGGTTATTTTGCAGTCTCACAGACATGACACTTCATCATTCAAGAGTATGTTAACCCAACTACCCAAGTAAACAAGTCTCCTTAAAAAGGCTATGTCATACTTAAGCTCTAAAATAATCTACAACATACAAACATATATTAAATAGTTCTTATCCATGTTAGCTATTGAACCTATCCAATGAATCAAAAGTATGTCCCAAATAGATTATCCAAATATATCAAGGGCTTCTGATCTGAGAACAAAATATGAGAACAAGATTTCGTAAAAACCCATTTCAGCAGGGACCATAGCAGCTCTTTTTAGGAAGATTTTATCATGATTATAGTTTATAAACGTTGCAAGAAGTCTCTGTTTCAAGAAAATTTTAAGGGAAAAAATAATAAAAGAAACAAAAAACAGTACACATCAAAATTAGGAACTGTCTATACCTTGTCTATTGGTTGCATGGACCCATGGGTTGGATGAGATATTTCATTTTGTCCGCGTATAACAGTTCCATCCTACACATCAGTTACGTGCAACAAGGAAAAGTGTTAACTGTAGTTGCAAGCCGACATCCATGAACTACATTATTTTAACTTTCGCATCTAGAGCCCGTTTGGCTTAGCTTATAAGTTGCTGAAAACAGCTTATAAGCTGTTTTCAGCTTTTTTGAGTGTTTAGCTGGCCAGCTTATAAGTCATTTTGTGCTTAAAATAAGTCTAAAAAAATAAGTTGGGACTTATAAGTTGTTTTCAGCTTATAAGCTGCTTATTTTAAGCTAAGCCAAACAGGTCCCTAAACAACATAAAAAGGAGATTCATACTAATGGTTTAATGAACAGTGTCTACCACTTTGAGCATAGGAAACAGATTTTATATTTGGCACTTTCTGTTCTAAGCCTTATTTGTTAGAAGGACCATCATCATGAATTCCTATAGAAATTCAACTTCATCACTTCTGAGATAACTACAAGGTTCTATTCTTGGAAATTCAAATATTGATTCAATTTATATTGCAAGTTACTCATTGATAATAACCTTCAGGTCATGGTTCTTGGTATTTAGCAGTGTTTTCAGAGGCGTTTTCGGGGCGAGTCCCGGGAAGGGCCGTACCAAAAACGCTTCGGGGCGCAAATGAAAGGTGAAGATCCGTAGGGCTTACGCCCTAGAATTTGGGGCGCAAGCCCTGGACACAAAAGCGTAAGCCCCAGGCGTAAAAGGCGTTCGCCCCGGGCGTTAATTTAATTGTTATTGCTTTTAAAGTATTTTTGCTATAATAGATTATGATTTTTATTATTGTTGTAATGATATTTATACTTTATGTTATCATGTTGTAGTGATTTTACTTAAAATATATAATAAAGAAAGCAACTCTCATAGAAAATAACACTGCCATAAATAGTTATTTTAGATGATTATGTCTGAAATTGATATGATAGAGATTTCATAGCACTATGTTCCTAAAGCAACTTCATCCATTTTTTTTGGCATTGCTCTTACGCTTTTTGCCCTTCTCCTTCTTTGAATATATAAATAAAAGTCATTGCAAATATTAGTTGAGGATGGGAAGGACTTAATAGATTTGGAGATTGATGATGAAGTGAAAGAAGATTTCATTTTAAGGATTATCTAGGCTATTATCACTTTTTGTGTTGTGACCTTTGTCAAATAATAATTATAAACCTTGTCGGAAAACCCATTTTGGGACAAAACCGTACTAAGGAAAAGAGTGCAACACGTGTTTTCAGGCCTAGGTTCTAATTTTATCCCGCTCTTGACTTCCTGCAAAAGAGAAAAGTTAATAAGAGAATACGGGGAGACCATACCTTAGCAGTAGTATCTCTTCAGATGGGCCACGTTCCAGTTATTACGCAGACGATGCCCGTCCATGGACTCCAATTGGTACGATCCTTTGCCCGTTATACCGGTTACCTTATACGGGCCTTCCCAGTTCGGACCCAGCTTTCCCTCATTGGGGTTCTTGGTGTGCAAGGTAAATTTTCGAAGTACTAAATCTCCAACTTGGAAATGCCGAAAGTTGGTTCTTCGGTTGTAGTATCTCTCCATCCTCTGTTTTTGGGCCGCTATGCGGACCGACGCGCTTTCGCGTAGTTCATCTGTGAGGTCGAGCTTTACGGCCATGGCCTCCTCGTTTGACTCCTCGGTGGTATACCGAAACGGAGGGTAGGTTCGCCAACCTCCACGGGGATAAGGGCTTCGGCTCCGTAAACCAATGAGAACGGGGTTTCCCCCGTGCTCGATTTGAATGTGGTTCTGTAAGCCCACAACACCTCCGGCAATATCTCCCTCCAATGGTGCTTCGATGCTTCAAGTCTTTTCCTCAGATTTTGGATTATCGTTTTGTTCGTGGATTCTGCCTGTCCGTTTGCACATGGGTGATACGGGGTTGACACGATTTTCTTGATCTTCAATCCCTCGAGGAAATTGTTGACCTTGCCACCCACGAACTGAGGACCATTATCACAAGTTATCTCGGAGGGGATGCCAAAACGGCAGATGATGTGATCCCATATGAAGTCGATGACTTCCTTCTCTCTTATCTTTTCGAAGGCCTGCGCTTCAACCCACTTAGAAAAATAGTCAGTCATAAACAAAATGAAACGAGCCTTACCTGGTGCCTGAGGTAGCGGACCCACAATGTCCATTCCCCACTTCATGAAAGGCCAAGGTGAGATCACCGAATGCAGCAACTCCCCGGGCTAGTGAATCATCGGAGCATGCTTCTGACACCCGCCACATTTTCGGACAAAACTTTTCGCGTCTTCGTCCATCCGATTCCAGTAATAACCGGCTCTGCTAATTTTTCGAACCAGAGCTTCTGCACCGGAGTGGTTGCCGCAGGTTCCCTCGTGTACCTCTCTCATCACGTACTCCGTTTCACCGGGGCCCAAACACTTAGCCAGGGGACCGAGGAAAGAGCGTCGATACAATTGGCCGTCCACTAAGCAAAAACGGGCGACCTTGGTCCGTAGTGACCGCGATTCCTTCGGGTCACTCGGGTGCTTACCATCACGCAAGTAGTCAATGTACTTGTTGCGCCAATCCCAAGTTAATCCCATTGTGTATATTTCGGCATGTCCGCTTTCTATGGCCGTGTTCGACAAGTGCACCGTTGTCCCGAGGTTGATTTCCTCTCCCTCGACCGAGGATCCCAAATTTGCTAACGCATCGGCTTCGCTGTTCTGCTCCCTCGGTATGTGTTGTATGGTCCATTCTTTAAATTGATGAAGCACCACTTGGGTTTTTTTGAGGTACCTCTGCATCCGTTCGTCATTGACTTCGAATACGCCGTTCACCTGGTTTGCGACCAAGAGCGAGTCGCACTTTACCTCGATTATTTTGGCTCCCATACTTCGAGCCAATTCCAAACCTGCAATCATAGCCTCATAATCGGATTCATTGTTAGTCAATTTAGCAGTTCTAATGGATTGTCGAATGACATCCCCGGCCGGGGTCCTAAGGACAATCTCTAGTCCGGAACCTCTAAGGTTCGAGGCCCATCTGTGTGTAGAGACCAAGTGCCCGTGGTCTTTCCTGAGGTCAGCAAAAGTTCCTTTTCAACCTCGGGGACCATAGCTGGGGTAAAGTCTGCCACAAAATCGGCCAAGATTTAGGATTTGATGGTCGTTCGAGGTTTATACTCGATATCGTAACCGCTAATTTCTACAGCCCATTTCGTTAACCTACCTGACAACTCCGGTTTATGCATGATGTTTTTCAAAGGGTAAGTGGTTACTACACATATGGGGTGGCATTGAAAATAAGGTTTGAGCTTTCTGGAAGCGCTTACCAGTGCTAATGCCAACTTTTCCAAATGGGGGTAACGGGTCTCTGCATCCCCCAAAGTTCTACTTACATAATAGATAGGGAATTGCGTACCTGATTCTTCTCGGACCAAAACGCAACTTACCGCCACTTTGGAGACAGCTAGGTAGAGGAAAAGTGGCTCGTCGGCCTTCGGTGTGTGCAGCAACGGGGGGCTAGACAAGTACCTCTTCAACTCTCGTAGAGCTTCTTGGCACTCCGGTGTCCAAACGAAGTTGTTCTTCTTCCTGAGCAAAGAGAAGAAACGGTGACTCTTGTCCGAGGACCTCAATATGAAGTGACTCAGCGCCGCTATCCTCCCGGTGAGCTTCTGTACCCCCTTTATGTTGTTCACAACCTCGATGTCCTCGATGGCCTTGATCTTGTCCGGATTGATTTCAATTCCCCGGTTTGACACCATGAAACCCAGAAATTTACCAGACCTTACCCCGAAGGCACATTTCTCCGGGTTGAGCTTCATGTTGTATCTGCGGAGCACATCAAAGGTTTCCTGCAAATGCTTTAAATGGTCCTCCGTTTCCAGGGACTTAACAACCATATCGTCAACATAAACTTCCATCGTTTTCCCTATTTGTTCTTCGACCATTCCATTAACTAGGCGTTGGTAAGTTGTACCGGCATTTTTTAATCCGAAAGGCATGACGTTATAACAATAAGTCCCATAACGGGTGATGAAGGACGTTTTCTCTTGATCTTCCGGGTGCATCCGGATTTGGTTATACCCGGAGTAAGCATCGAGAAAACTTAATATTTCATGTCCGGTCGTCGCATCGATCATTCTATCGATGTGAGGCAATGGAAATGAATCCTTCGGGCATGCCTTGTTTAAATCCTTATAATCGACACACATTCACAATTTATTACCTTTTTTGGGCACCATCACCACGTTAGCAAGCCAATCCGGGTATTTGACTTCCCGGATGGAACCTATTTTTAAAAGCTTTGTTACCTCGTCTTTTACGAAGGCGTGTTTTGGCTCCGCCATGGGCCTCCTTTTTTGCTTCACCGGGGGAAACTTCCCGTCCAAGCTGAGCTTGTGAGATGCTATTTCTGGTGATATACCTGTCATATCTATATGCGACCATGCAAAGCAATCAGCGTTAGCTCGAAGAAACTCAATTAATTTGCGTCTGAGCTCCGGGGTAAGGCCCGTGCCCAGGTATACCTTTCTGTCCGGTAAGTACTCGAACAGGATGATCTGCTCCAACTCCTCTACGGTTGACTTGGTCGCGTCCGAGTCATCCGGCATGACAAAAGATCTGGGTATCCCGAAATCATCCTCTTCATGCTCCGGATCTGGCCCGGTATACTTTGGTTACTATTGGGGGACCTCCCCTCCGGTTACACCTCTTTTTTCTTGAGCCGGCTCCTTGGGTCGGGGCGCCGCCTCCTCTACTGCGAACATTTCCTTTGCTGCGGGCTGCTCACCTCGGATGGTTTTCACCCCCTCCGGGGTGGGGAATTTCAACAACTGATGCAATGTTGAGGGTACTGCCATCATGCTATGTATCCAGGGTCTGCCCAATAATGCATTATACTTCATGTCCCCTTCGATCACATAGAACATCGTTTGCTGAATGGTGCCATCCACGTTCATGGGCAACGAGATCTCTCCCTTCGTGGTTTCGCTAGCCATATTGAACCCGCTGAGCACCCGAGCCACCGATACGATTCTATCGAGCAGCCCTAGCTGTTCGACCACTCTCCATCGGATGATGTTGGCCGAGCTACCTGGGTCAACCAAAATACATTTAACCTTAGTTTTAAAGACAAGTATAGAAATTACCGATGCATCATTGTGCGGTTGAGTGATGCCTTCCGCGTCTGCGTCATTGAAGAAAATAGAGCCCCTGGTTGAGTGGTCTCGGATGCGCTTTTCACGAACAATAGAGACCTTTGTCTGTTTCATTACCGGCCCTCGAGGGGCGTCAATGCCCCCAACTATCATGTTGATTGTATGCTGGTGTTCGACTGGTTCGACCCTTCGATGAGCTTCCCTTTCCTTGTAATGATTTTTGGCTCGCTCGCTCAGTAGATCTCGGATATGGCCGTTTTTCAATAACCGGGCTACCTCTTCTCTCAACTGGCAGAAATCCTCGGTTTTGTGACCATAAGTTTCGTGATATTCACAAACCATGTTCGGATCCCGTTGGCCCGGATCTGACCTTAGTGGTTTCGGCCATCTCACATCCGGGACGCGGCCGATGGCCGAGACGAGGCCCGAAGTACTAACGTTGAAGTTGTACTCCGAAATCTTCAGTGGACCCATATTGCCGGTAGAACTTCCGGCATCGCTCCTGAACGAGAGCCCCCGGCTGTTTGACGGGCGCTCGACCCGCTTGCTACCTCGACCTGAGAAGTGGCTTGGGCTCTCCCTTTACTTTTCCGACCTGAAATTTTGTCTCTCCGAGCGGGAGTATGGCCGAAACCTTTCCCTTGGTGATTCGGCCTTCGTTTCATAACCCTTCCTCGGTTTCTCAAAACTTCTATCCATTTTTAACTGGACCGGAGAGAGCTCGAACTGATCATCCTCCACCCGAATCTTCGACTCTTACCGATTATGGACATCAGCCCATGTCACGACCTCGTATTCCAGCAAATTTTCTTTCAATTTGGCCGAAGCAGCTGAACTTAGCATGTTGAGCCCCTTTTTGAAAGCTTGCGCGGACCATTCTTCCGGAACCGGGGGGAGCTCCATCCGTTCCCTCTGGAACAGGTTGACGAACTCCCGCAGTAACTCATCGTCCCTTTGGGTTATTCGGAAGATGTCGGCCTTGCGGGCCTGCATTTTTTTGGCACCGGCATGGGCCTTTACGAAGGCATCGGCGAGCATTTCGAAAGAAGTGATCGAATGCTCGGGTAGATGGTAATACCACGTCAACGCTCCCTTCGACAGAGTTTCCCCAAATTTTTTCAACACTGACTCGATCTCATCTTCCTCCATATCATTGCCCTTTATGGCACAGGTGTATGAGGTCACGTGCTCGTGCGGATCCGTTGTGCCGTCATACTTCTGTATATCGGGCATTTTGAACCTCTTCGGGATCAGTTTCGGGGCTGCACTCGGAGGAAAAGGCCTTTGGATGTACCTTTTTGAATTCGGCCCCTTCAGCAAAGGTGGAGCCCCCGGTATCTGGTCCACCCGAGAATTGTATGTCTCGACCCTCTTTTCGGTTGAGTCTACCCATTTCGCCAAAGTTTCGAGTATCTTTAGAACCTCGGTAGAGGAGCCGGCTCCGGAGTCATCGCTCTCAACCATTCGCGCCTCGTTTCTTCCGGTTTTGGCAGTACCCTTTGCCTTTTCCGGCCCTGCTTCACCTTTCCCGCTCTGCAACTGGGCAATTGTTATTCCTTGCTCGGCGATTGCCGCTCTTTGTTCCTGCAACATTTCAAAAATTAAACGTAAGTTAACACCGTCGTTTGGTGCGTCCGGTTCTCTCCGGCCCTGGGTCCGAGACAATGTAACAGAATTGTGGGTATTTAGAGGATCAGTGGCCGGTGGGGCGGCATTCGCTTGATCCACGGTATTTTTCCGGTTGAGTCCCTCCCTTGAATCGACGGGATTCGGGTCAGCGGGGTTTGGCAATGCCCGTAGTCCGCTTCCTTCGTTTTTCGCCACAATCTCGGTGTTATTGACATGACCGGATTGTTCGATGTCGGCCATTTAGTCCGTTTTCGCAAAGACGGGCAGGGATGTTTTTTATTTTGATGAATACGATAGAAATCAAGACCAAAGACCACTATTATCCTAGCCCCACGGTGGGCGCCAAATTGTTTACCCCGAATTTGGGAAACCAATTGAATTTGTACGCGGGTATGGGATATGTGCTTGGATCTTGATGTATATTTGATAGTGTAAAATAAGCGCGTGAATATGTAGTAAGAAAACGGCTAACAATGATAATCTCTTAAATATTTGATGGAATAAACACAATATAAATGGAAACAAATGGCCTTGGCCCAATCAGATATTGAGAGAGATTGTATATATGAACTCTTTTATTATGAATGTTCTTGGTAAGTAAAGGAGCCAACCCGTACAAAGGAGGGGGATGTGCTCTATTTATAGTGTGACCTTCATAGGTCTCATATAATGTGAACTAATAAAATAATAGTAACAAGGACAGCTCTGCACGGATTTGGTGGGATTAGACTGACGGCGCCGTCTGACACACGTATGGTGGGTAGTTGACCATGACAGGACGCTACTGGCGCGTGGCCCGCGTGCAACGGCCACACGGACCAACGGCTACTCGGACCGATAGCTATACGGACCAACGGCCATGAATGCTCGGGGTCACCGGGCTTGGCCGTTTCAACGACGCAGAAGGCAGATCAGTCGGTGCCCTCGCTCAGCTCCGGCCCAAGCATTACCCCGGTCAAGGCGAATAGTATCTGGCACATTCTCATTTCTTCCTCCGGTTCCTCGTTTCACCGGTTTGCCTTATATCCAGTTTTTACCGTATACAGATAACATTTTCCTTTGTCCGTGTACGGAAAATGGATAAGGTTAGAGGCACTATCCTACAAAGCTTCCTCGATATTTCCAAGAGAGAGATCAAATACTGAAGGGGGAAGTAAAGCAAAAATCAGTATTGAGTATGAATGAAACTAAATATACCTAATACTGCAGATATTTCTTCGATTACACACACTCTTTTTCTTGGCACGCTGTAAGTTAGCTGTGACAATAGAGGAATGAACGCGGTACAGGAAGATATGCCAAAAAATAAGATAAAACAGAGAAAACGTTAGAATTTTACGGGAAACTTTGAGAAATACATGAAATTTCAAATGCGTTAAAACGCCAAAAACCAAGAATGAAGAGAACAAACTTAATGAAAAAATAGAATAAGAAAAGACAGAAATAGGAATGAGGAATCAATGTGTACGGTAACCAGTCTGGATGCATATTCATTGACATCGAAAAATATATATAACCCATTAACAAATAACCAAAAACCCGATAAAATTTAACCAAATCAATCAATAGCAGATAAAAGAAACTGAATGTAAATTGATCAAGTCCGCAAAGATGAATAACCTAAAGCAGAGATGAGAGATGATGAACATGACAGAAAAGAGGAAAGAGAAACAAAGTGGAGGGTTTAGATAAAAGTGAACAGGCTATTTTTAAGAAGAGGACACGTAAGCAGCTAAATCAAATCTCAGTTTTGTTCATAGACACGTACATATAAGTATTGTCTAAAGTCAAAATTGCCCCAAGACAAAGTTGAAATGATGCTAAAGCACCCATGTCGACGATCCTGGCTCTTTTAACCCACATTTCTATACGGTAGAAAAAAAATTTAGGTGGGGCCCACTCTTTTAATATAGTAAAAAAAATTAAAAAAGTTTAAGGTGGGATCCACTCTTCTATAATAGTAAAAAAACTAAAAAAAAAAAGTCAACCCACACTTCTAATATAGGAGAAAAAAATTAAAAAAATTAAGATGGGGTCCACGTGAATAAGTAGTAGACAATTGCAAAAAAAAAAAGGATATTTAAATAATGACAATAAGTTCTAAAAATGGTAAAGGTACGCTTAGAAAAAATTTAAAGAAGAGAAATTCAGGAAAAAAGAAATCACGATTTAAATGGAACACAAAAATCGCTAAAGAAGTCATAAAACCAAAAGATTTAAAACTTATACCTTTGGTATAAGTTTAGACACATACGTCTCACACAAATAATGACGAATAACATCAAGAAGACGAAATATAAACGATCTTCTATAATAGTAAATTAAAAAAAAAATAAGGTGGGGCTTACTCACTACTAAAAAAAGGGAAAAAACCGACGACGAAAACCGACGGCCCGCATCGGTTTTTTTAATGAAACCGACGGGAAACCGACTCTTTACGGTCTGTCGGTTTACATAGCCTCGCTTTTTGAAAACCGACGGACAGCGTCGGTTACGTAGTCCGTCGGGTTTTATCCAATAATTTTAAAAAATAAAAAAAAATAAAAAAACCGATGGACTGAGTCGATTTTTGATCTTATATAAAAACAATATATATATATATATTTTAATTATTTTAAATAAAAACCCAACACAGTGCGTCGGTTTTTTCATAAAATTTAAGAATTTATTTCCAAAAAACCAACGGACTGAATCGGTTTTCCGTCGATTTTTTCCAAAATTGATTTCCAGAAAACCAACGGATTGAGTCGGTTTTCTGGAAAATTTCCTGCATGCAATTCATGCATTTTCTGCAGCCACACCTGCACAGAAACCAGTACCAAAAGCTGCTCAAACTAGCATTAAAACGCTCCAAATCAATTCTAAAAGAGCTACAACACATAAAATCACCCTAAGTAATAATAAAACACATCAAACACTATTTAAACACATCAAATACGATCTAAATAGACCTTCAAAGTTCAGAAATATTTAAATGTCCAACCAAAAGTACCATTAACTAGTTTTAACATAAGTCCATTATTAAATCCAAACTACTACAACTGATCATCCGGTGTCCGGGCTACGTAATCACAGTCATCATCATCTTCTGGGTCGGAGGGGGCACACCAAATTGTCCACATGCAATATGGCTTTTAACTTGTGCCATGAGCGATTCAAAGCTCGCTTTCATGGTGTTACTTTCCTCAACTCTTTTTGCCTCAGTCTCAGCTAATTTCCTATAAAGTTCAACAATTTGCTGCGCCATAGCTGCGACCTGAACACTATCAACTCTCTCGGCTTGTCGAGAAGACCCTTCACCTCGCAATCCTGACCGAAGGCGACTTAAGTTGTTCCTTGGGCCTAGACCGTACGCTCTACCCTTTTGTACTCCCCTAACTACTCTACACCAAAAATCTATCTCTAATTCCGGTGGAGGACGGCTCGGATGCTCAAGCTGAGTTTGGCTGTACTGGTTCACATTATCCATATTGCGTCTATATATTAAAAAATGAAACTTAGTATATAACGAATATATCATAATTAAACTTATATATAATTACTTAAATAATAAAATTATCACTTACATAGGAATTACGAGCCCTGTCCTAAACCCATACGGTCGGATCCGACTCCTGCTTTTTTTTTTTTTTTTTTTTTTTGTGTGGGTCTTTAGGAATAGATGATCCTGAGTTGGCATCTGTCCCGTAGCTTTTTTCTGCAAAAAACAAAAATTAAACATAAAATTAATAACTCAATAATGTTATATTGATCGTAGGTAACTTTAAAAGTATAAAATTACTTACCATTGTTCTAGCCACGTGCCCCTGACTTCTTGCACCCGCAGTGTGCAAAGAGCCACCTTTCTGGGATGCACGGGCAGCCTTTGCCTGCTCAGACTTGGCGATAAACTCAGGAGTTCGCCAATATGCCTTAAGTTTCTCCCATTGTTCAGCATTTAGCCATTGGGGCATCTTCATATACCTTCTAGCCCTCGAAAACCAATCAGACAACCTTGCACTCCTCTTCCTCTCAAAGTTTGCAACAACCCTATCATTGTCCATTGGATCCCATGTACAATACATCTGCAAATCAAATAGCTAATGTTAGATGATTTATATAAAAGTAAATTCAAGTTATGAAATGTTTAGTAAGATGCATACATTAAACTCTCTAAACATAGCCTGTCGAGTATCATATGGGATTTCACCCCATGAAGTATAAAAATGATCACCATAAAGCCTCCGAATAACATCCAGCAAGACTTTTGTAGTGTCGTGATCTGGATAGAACCTGCAGTTAAAGAATTTAATGCATATTAGATTAAGATGAAAAAAAACTTTAGGAAAACTTAATAAAAGACAATATTACCCGGCTCCCTCAGGCACGCTGAAAATTCGACCCATCGCATCTCTATCTCCCGGATGTAAACCATGATATATCGGTGTCTGTATAGGAGCCGGTGCAGGAGCAGGTGCAGGTGCAGGAGGACGAAGATGGGTCTGAGACTGGTTGGATGGCAGTGACTCAGGCTCAGAGTTGCTATGTCTAAGGTGCAAATTAGATAAACTTGGAGATGTACCATTTAGAGAAGGAGAATGAGACAAAGTGGCCGATATAATAGGAGATCTGCCATATGGTGGGCAATACATAGGTATAGGTATAGAAGTAGGATAGGTAAATGATGCCGGTTGAGGTGATGCCGACTGAAAGACCCACTGACCAGACTGGGCCTATATAGAAGAGCCAGGCATAAAAAAAGGAAACGGAGTAGACTGCATATGTGGAGCGGACGGAATGGACTGACTACTAGTAGCTGTAGGATCTATAGGTCTCTTATCTTTTCTCTTACTAGTACCTCCAGCTCTACTTCTACCTCTACCTCTACCTCTACTTTCATCACTACCACCTGATGACATCTGCATACATAAAATTAATAACTAAATCATGATATATTGATCGTAGCTAAAAATTTAACAAGTATAGAATTGTATTATTATCAAGTAAACGATTACTATTATTCATATTATACATCCACATACGATCCATCTACAAAAATATACCCATAAATTATTGAGGCTATAGAAATATATTATGACTTAAGAATTCTAACTTAAAATATAACTTAAGACAACACAATCCCAACTACTTCTAACTTTGAATTCTCAATAACAATTCTAACTTTAATAATTTACAAATTCTAACTTTAATATAATTTTGAAAAGCACAATCCCAACCAATTCTAACTTTGAATTCTCAATAACAATTCTAACTTTAATAACTTATGGATTCTAACTTTAATTCTAAAAATTGAAAAGTAAATCTAATCAAATAAAGTCTACATTTTAGTTCTGAGGTTATAGAAATATTATAACTTAATAATTCTAACATAACCTAATAATTCTAACTTTGAAAAGCACAATTTCAACCAATTCTAAAAATTGAAAAGTAAATCTAGAGAAATAAAATCTACATTTTAGTATTGAGGTTATAGAAATACTATAACTTAAAAATTCTAACTTAACAAAAAGCACAATCCAACAAAAAGCATAACAAATTTAAAATATTTTTAAAAATAAAACCGACGTCGTCCGTCGGTTTTATATTAATTATTATTATTATTTTTAATAAAACCGACGTGCGACGTCGGTTTTTTTTTTTTTGCGGATATATATTTTCAAAATTCTGCCAAAAAAACTGACGTCATCCGTCGGTTTTCTAATTAAAAAAATTAGAAATGTAAAAAACCAACGCAGGGAGTCGGTTGTCCGTCGGTTTTTTAAACCGACACAGTGCGGCGATTTTTTGTCCGTCGATTTTTGACAGTTTTTTAGTAGTGACTCTTCTATAATATTAGAATTTTTTTTTTTTAAAAAGCTGGGGCCCACTCTTCTATAATAGTGGAGATTAAAAAAAATTAAGGTGGGATCCACGTGAAGAAGTAAAAGACAATTGCAACAACAAAATAAAATAAAATAGGACATTTAAATAATGATAATAAGTTCAGAAAATGGTAAGGTACGCTTAGAGAAAATTTAAAGAAGAGAAATTCAGAAAAAAAGAAATAATGATTTAAATTGAACAAAAAAACCGCTAAAGAACTCATAAAATCAAAAGATTTAAAACTTATACCTTTGGGTATAAGTTTAGACACATACGTCTCACACAAATAATGAGGAATAACATCAAGAAGATGAAATATAAACTGTGAAGAAACGTATACACATATTTTCTTAAAATGATGAAGTTGGTCTATACTTAAAAAATTTAAGACTAGAGCAGATGCTGACACATGAAAGCGCTTTTCAGTGTTGTTGAGTAGAAAGAGATGATGGCATGAAACTCGGTAGGAGAAAGTATATTTCAAATCTTTCAATTGGAGAACCAAACTAGTAAAGTCATATATGGGAGAAGCGGACTAAATAAAATAATTTATTGATATTTTCAATTAATTGAATTATAATACTTTCTATAATAAAAATTTCATAATTATCTATCTATATATAATAAGAGAGGCAAAACGTTGTGAGAATGCCAAGTGTAATCACCTTATGATGTCAAGTGTCAAAAAATATTTTAAAATACAAATATGAAAAAAAAATTAACTACCAATTCAGAAAAGAAGGATACGATTTCTTTTCTATTTTTTAGGAACATAAGACTTGATTTAAGGGATGTGTTCATTATCGGTTATAAGTTACATAATCAAAAAAATAAATTGTTATTATCAATTATAGAAAATTTTACATAATTTTTTTAAAGAAAATCAATATATTAATTGTTCAAATGTTTAGAATTATTTAATCTTAAATTCTCACCAAATTAATTAAAGAGATGAAATAGTATTTATAATTTTAATATAGATATTGAATATCAATTAGAGAACTTACAGAAAATGAAACAATTGTATGCTATTCAAAACGAAGGCATTGGAGTTGCAAAGTGGTTAGAATTTCACTTTGCATTAAATTTGTATAAACTGTAAATCTTATCAGAGTTCTTGTATCTATCTAAATTAATTTAGAAAATAAAATAAATAATACTAAAAAATAATCTGAGAACTTTGAAGGGTAAAAGAATGCAAACTCCGGATAATGAAAAAAGAATCACGTTTTTTTACTCCTTTTTTGTAGCAACTACTCCTCCTTTATAACTACATGATCAGTTTTTATCTCCTACAGTAGTTAAAAATTAAAACTGGCAATCCACAATTAATTTTTTAAACTACTCCCACTTCCCTCATTCCCCCTCATTCCCCCTCATAATCAGTTTTTTAAACTACTCCTATCTTCATTCTTGCAGCATTGAAAATATTCTCTTTATATAAAATAACAAATTTGAATGCATCTCTTAGCACAAAAAAAATTATTATTCCTGGTTTATTTCTCCACCACTTTCTACTTCTTCAAGATTTTTCTTCCAAATCATGTACACATATAGACTAAATTGAGTTTGAATCGAAAGATATAATTATTTGCTTCTTTTTTTGTTTGATTACATAAATCTTCTATGAAATTAATCTTAATTTCTGATATTTTTGTAGATCATTTATGGCAGGAGTAATTTGTATTTGGATGGCTTTTGTTGTTGTAGTTAGAACTTGTGGTATGCCTTGCCCTCAAATAGATTTCTTCAAGATCTTTTATAATCTTTTTTAATTTCAATATTACACGAATTTTTTATGGTACGATAATTATGAATGCGATCTTCGTTCTGCTTTACCATTTCATTTTATTATGTGTTCAATTATGTATAACAATCACCTTTTACTCTGTGTTATTGGAGAAAAAAGGAGCAGTTTGGAGTAGTACGAGCAGAAGTTCACTAAACTTGAAAAAAAAAATGATCATAATTGTGGTAGTGGACCCAATACAGCAAACTCCAATTAGAAATAAGCAGTATTAAGTGATTTAAGTTGTTAATTTGATTGGTAGAATATAAAATATGAATTCTCTCATATATAAACATGCAAGGTTAAAATTAGTATGAAGATTAAATTATTGCTTTAATTATTTGTATACACCCAAAGGGAGAAGAATTAGTAATTTAAGATATACAAAATATTATGGAAGATAGTAATTACGTAATGTTTTCCCAACCTATAATTTTTGGTCAATATTAGTACGCAACGTAATAAGACTAAATAATCTGTTTAGTATTCACTTTATTTAGAGAAAAGGAAAAGGAAAAAAAATAGAAAGTTAAAAAAATTGAATTTAAAATATTGATAGACAATATTCTAAGTAAAGCTAATATTGTAGATGATCATATATAGCTAATAGTTTGTGTACTAACAATAATAATTTAATATGCCAAACAAATAAGTAGTCATACATTTTGTGATTAATTTTCTTTATATCGATTGCGCATCGCGCGGGTATTAATATTAGTATTACTAAAAGGTACTCTCTCTTTTCTAATTAATGTGACATAGTTTGACTAGGCACGAAGTTTAAAAAAAAAAAATCTTTGAAATTTGTGTGGATTTAAATTATTTCATTAAAGGTAAAAGGGGAACTTTCATGTTAAATGATTTCTAAACATAAAAATATATCATTCCTTTTTAAATAGACTAAAAAAAATGTGGTACCATTTTTTATGTTGGACCCGTGCTAGCACGGGCTTTGGTCTTAAAGAAAAGCCTTGGCAGGATCCAATTAATTTATAACCCTTACTTTTTTTATTTTAAGAAATTATTGATTACGAATTGGGAAAAGCATTCCATGATTGTCCAAATTAATAGCGTGTGAAAGTTCCAAATCTACCCAGGTCCACAAAGTCTTTGGTCTTTCAATTTTGACTGCAATTTTGGCTTTTCACTTGGTCTATTCCATCGTCTTCTCATTCCAATGAGAAAATTTTATGTTCCTCTTTTTCAGCAGTTGATTAATGTGAAACCACTGATGGTATTTGCACTCAAATGCGAAATACCTTACTATGATATTAACAACCACAAATAAAACATAAATCAATATAAGTTTCACAACTTCAGAAAAGAATTAAATAGACGCATATGTGAAATACTTTATTATGATATTAGTTACAGATGAGATCCCTCCACATTTAACCAAATGTCTTAGTTCGAGCTTTGAGATCTGAAAAATTCTGATAGGGAACACTGTTAGATAGTTTGTAATATAAGAGGTCTTAAAGTGAATAGACACATTCGTTCGTGAAAGGACATGACTATTCTGAAAAGTCATCTCTTAAATTCTATAAATATAAGGACACTCTTGAAATTGCATATAGAAAAATATGCAGGTATAAACATAGGCTTTGTTGTATCCTGAAGGAAATTGTTTGTATTTTCTCAAATTTGTAAACGGGCAATATCTTTTTAAGGAAAGTCGATTCTTCCACGCCTCAAAGTCATTTCTTCTTCCATTATGTTTACCTATTTTTCTAACAAACACTTTATTCTTAAACAAACCACATGTGACACGAATCTAAATCAATCGAATTCATAAATTCTGAATACTTGATGATTAAAAAAACCGACACTACTAAAAAAATCGAGATTTTCGACCAAAAATTTCGACCACACGAGGTCGAAAAGGCCTTTATTTCGACCAATTTTTCGACCACACGCGTAGGTCGCTAACAGGTAGGTCGAAATTTTTTTTCGACCACACGTGGTCGCAATCACATTCTACCGAAATTAAGGGAAAATTATTTTCGACCACATGTGGTCGAAAAATTATTTTTATATTAAATTATATATTTAACTTTTTCGACTACGTGTGGTCGAAAACACTATTTATATTTAAATATAAAAAAAATTATTTTCACAATTTCGACCACATGTGGTCGAAATTGTAAATTGGGCCCAAATTTTCGACCACATGTGGTCGAAATCTGGCAACCATATTGCTAAATTTCGACCACACGTGGTCAAAATTGTATTTTTCTGGTTGAAATTGTGAAATATCTGGGCTAATTGCTTGTTTTTGACATCCCACCTGCCAATTGTCAAATAACCAAATTCATCAACCAAAACAGTCATCCAATTCATCAACAATGCAACACAACAACCATAAACAATGTTCAAACACTTGAACACTTAAATATTGTCCATTCAAACACTTAAACATCTTAAAATTAAAAGTACTTTTAATTCGCATTAAAACTACATTCAAACTCTTAAACATAATATACATATCCATTTAAACATAGCCGAATTAGAATCCAAAAGCACACTAATCCAAAAAGTCAATGTTTGGTGTTAATTTGGGCTTGCATACCCAACATCCTGGCCTCCGAGGAATTAAGTGTTCTTGTTAGTAGGTCAACTTGATGCTTCATAGCTTCATACTCCTTAGGATCAACTGCCCCATCATCATCAGCACCTACGACTTCAAGGGCCGACGGGTATCGACGAAAGGCTCCATTAGGCATCCCATAAACTGTCCCATGCCTTGTTGGGGGAGCAACCTTCTCAATCCACTATTGTTGTATTACCTCGTCGGTCATCGGCGTGCTACTTGGCTGAGTGGCTCGAAACTCCTCAGAGTGTTGTTGAAATTCGTTCTGAAATTGAAGGATACAATGTTAATAGTCTAATATAGTACAAAAAATACATTATTATTGTTTTGGTAAGTATAAAGAATGACTAGAAGCAACAAATATTCATACTTAACTTTGCAAATTTGTAGAGACAGAAGGTATCATAAAATAAATAAAAGATGAATCATATTGACTTCAAAATAGCAGTTGAACTTCCAAAAACCCGCAGTTGTTTCAAATATCTACTTGGATTCTATCCTAGGAGTCTTAATGAAAAATCTAGATTGAAGTGCTTTATCCCTCCATAGAATAGCAAGTATCTTCCACTTGAATGTCAAGAAACTTAATGAATCGTGTATATAAATATACAGTACCTGGGATACTCTTGATTCAACTGATGTTTTTTATCAATAAAACTTGCAAGCTACATATTTGGAGATAAAAATAATTAGACAAGATATATAAATTATGCTTGACGTTTCTTTTTAAAAATACTATAAAGGAGAAAAGGTCATTCACAACTACTCATGGAACTCCATATTTATCAATTTAGAAGATACCACTTTATCTCACTTTATTTAAAAAAGCTCTCACTTGGCAACAAATTCATGTTTGTCTATTTAAGACAGGACTTGGCAATACATTCATAACGAAGCTGATTACAATCAGGAAATTACATACTAACAACTTTAAGAAAACCCAAGACTCTGATTCTATTGTAAGATAAAAAAAATGATAAAGTTTGGATTACATATCAATTAATTACTGATCAGGAAGCTAAGCATAAAATGAATGCACTATTTAATGATTCATAGTTTGCTATTCATATAAAAGAAAGGTACCATGAGCATGTTATTTTGCATGTTATAAATAAAAGAACTCTGAATGACTCCTAAGTAACATGCTTTCTATTAAACATAATTCTGTAACATAACAGCCAAGATTTCTATTTGCTAATAAAAGTCTAGCTGGGATTATAAGAAAAAATAATCAGTGTCTTAAGCTAATGAGTTTTATAAGTATGAAGACTAAACAATTACCTTTAATTCCAATCAGGCAACATCCAATGCAAATTTATCCTATAGAGATACAGAAAAGTTCTATCACGTAACTTCTTAGAATAATGGTTTTACATATACAAAGATTCAATCGAAGTAATTCATAGACTGTATTCAACCATCTTTATCGGCATTCAAGTTCAAAGGAAACGAACACGATCAACACCTATAGACATGTATTCTAAGGCATAATGCATACCTTTATTAATAACTTTAACAGAGATTCTAAACTCCGAAGAATCTATATTTTTGTCATGCCATATTCAATAAGTCAGTAATTAAGTCCTAAAACATAGTTACTCAAGCATTGCGCCACAACACAAACCAATATTATGTGTTCTCTATAAAGACCAAAGGAGAAGTTAAAAATCTGACCTTTTAGACTCAAAGAAAGCGGTGATATCTTATCACTTTTTAGTTATGAAATCCACCTTAGCATTGCGAACTTAAGAAAAATACCGACAAACAGAAAAATAACTCAAACCATAATAAGTAGCCAAGAGGAAAAGAAGAAGAGAGAAGTGTACTGTACCTTAAGAAAAATGTCCTCATATGCCACCATTGGAACGAGGCCAAACCTTCGAGAAGAGGGGGTACTGCAACCTTAAAATTCCAACACAACAAGCAGCAATGGATAGATAACGGGGAAGTAAAGGTAACAGGCTGACAGTGAAGTGGTGGTCTCCGTGAAGCAATGAGCCTTGCTTTGAAACTCCATTTTTTACTCCATTGTGTGTGTCAGCTTGTGTATGCAAATAAAAGAGAGGAGAAGGATATTAGTCACTAACAATAGAACTTGCAATTGACGTTCAAATTATTTCAGCATTAACTAATCAACAAACCAAAGTGAAAACATTTATACAGAAAGGAGGCAACCTCACGTCTTAGCCAAATGGAAGCCCCATAAACCATAATTTTCATGATATATATATATATATATATATATATAAGTTCCTTCTTTAATACCCATATTCATAAAGTACAAAATGATTATTTTAAGGACACAATTTCTCCTTCTTTATGAGATCTAAATTGACATTGTTAGATACAGAAGCGAAAGGCCTAGATTATGGTCCATGTTTTGGTTACAAGAGGACTAAACAGATTTGCATTTATTGAGCAAAGTAATTGAACTAATGCATGTCATCCAGAAAGTATATAAATCCCTATCAAGCATACTTTCTAAATCATGAATCCTAAAATTCAAAAGATAACCAAATCATGGTTCATATTCTACATAGGATATTCACATCCATCTAGCAAGTGAAATAGAGCAACTACTAACTTCTATAGTCATGATTTTCAGAGAACACATAATTTAATCCAGATTCTATAACACATCAGGACACGAAATACATACAACCAATAAGACATGAAAAGCAAACATGAATAAGTATCTAATTACGATGTTAAAAAAAATCAGTTAATTGAAACCCTTAAGTCATCAACCACAATCGCAACCTCCAACTTCGGGAAGCGATAAAATGAAAATCAAATTCGAGAATCACATAAAAGTCCACAATACATAAATTCCCAGGGATACAATTAACAAAAGAAAAACCCAAAATTTTAACAAATCAACCTCAAATACTCTACCTGATGAATTAATTAGAAGTCGATTTTGAGAAACAGCAACAACAGGTGGTTAAATCAACAAAGGAGTGAACCCCAAACCTTAAATCAAGATCGAAAAGGGAAAATAACTGAGAAGGAATCCAAATCGCGTGGGAAGGTTACCTCAGATGGTAGAGACACTAAAAGGGAGTGCTGGGGTGGGGATGATTGGTAGAGGGTCGTGAAAAAATAGGGGGAAAAACTGGCGCCTAAAATTTCAGCTTTTAACAACCGGATATTGTAACATTTAAGATCCAAATACTTTCCCTTTGTTACCGATGAACTAAAAATCGACTTTAACGACTGCAAAAAAATTGGGTCGCTACAAGTACCCTAATAACCACCAGATTTATATCCTTTTGTTAACTAGTGGTCGTTGAAAGACAATTTTCTTGTAGTGATACCTGAGCTGGCGGCGTCTGGTGGCGACGATTGCTGGTCGAAAATAACGGCGGCGTCTGGTGGCAGTTGGGTGGTGGGATGGTAGAGAGAGGAGAGGGAGAGAGAAGAGAGTGAAAGAGAAGGGGGGAAAATGAAAAGGAAATTAAAGAGACCTAGATCTGGTCTAAATCTTTTGAAATTTTCGACCACATGTGGTCGAAAATAATTAAGTCAGATATGACCGACTTTGACTTAATTATTTCGACCACATGTAGTCGAAATTAGATTTTTATTTTTATTTTTTAATTAATTGTTTTATATATATATATAATTTAATTATGTATAAAATGTTTTTTTCCCATTTATTATTTGTATAAAAATTAATTTCGACCAAATGCATTTTTCCTATTAAAAAATCGACCCGGTGTGGTCGAAATTCTATAAAAAATTAAATAAAAATTAAATTCTTCAAATTTCGACCGCCCGTGATCGATTTTTTTCGATCAAAAGTGTGATCAAAATTTTTAGGTCGAAAATGCCCATTTTTTTTAGTAGTGCTAAAGACGACTATACTCCTTCAAGCTCCTGAAATAAGAAGAATGAACTTTTTTGTTTGAGGAAAAAGTTTCTTGGGTCCTACACTTTGATTTTAACCACGTCCTTTTGAGGGCGATAGGGAAAAAAAAGTTAAGAGTTGGATCTGACATGCGATATAGCCTTGAAGAGAGATTATTGTGAACTTGTTAGATTAGTGCAGAACTTGTAAAATATGTATTCATATGATGACTGTTGGGGTGGAATCGTGGAGATTGTTTTTTCCTAATAAGAGCTTTTTTTCTTTTGGTGTTTTATCTTCTTCCTTTTTCTGGTCACTCGAACAATATAGATGTTTCCTTCTTTGGCGTTAAGAAATCCGAAATGGTTCATATGTACTTAAGTTTTACCTATTATTAATTGGTTCAAATGTTTCGGGTTGGGACGACTCAATGTTCAAAATATTATAATTGAGCTAATAATTCGCCAATAATAGTCGTACTTTAGGATAACAGCGGCGTTGTTCAACGAAAATTTAGTAGTAACAATACAATTTTGATATTAGTAGTAACAGTGGCGTCCCTAAACACGCCTAACGCCCAACGCATGGGGCTCGCCTAAGAGTTTTTACAAAAATTATGTGTCAAATTGCTCATTTAATATTATTGACCCTCATAATTCTTTATCAAATGAATGATGCTTAATAGTTTTCTTCATCTATAGAAATAAGATGATTGAGAGTAACTCAAATAACAAACTATAGTATTGCACATTTACTATTTGTGAACATTGTGAGGGTGAATATCACTTAACATTTCTTTTAAAAATACATAGCCGAATTTCACGTCTTTACTTATCATTGGTCTTCACATATTTGTCCTATGTCTCAAAATTATCATAATTAATTATTTTTCTAATTGAAATTAATTTTATTTTTATTTATGAAGGAGTGATGTCTTAATTATAATATGATAAAGTTCATTAATTATTTTCTTTTAGGGATGTAAATCATAGTATGATTGTAGCATGTTTTTAGAAATTGTGATTTCTTTTATTATTTGAAAGTTAAGATGTTAGAGTTGGTTGCATCTCATAATAAGTTTTAAATCATTGCATTAATTATACTTGTAAAATCATGTTAGAAGTTTTATTTTCTATGAGCTTCTTTAATCATGTTTTAAATTTTTTAAAAACTATTAATATATTTTTTTTATAATTTGTGTGTTATTATACTATTTTACTACATTATAAATTAAAAATTGTAAGATTCATGGGGCTTACGCCCCGTGCCTCGGGGCTTACGCCTCGCCCCGTATTAAGTAAAACGCCCCACCTCACGCCCACGCCTTTTAAAACAGTGGTTAACAGTAGACCCGTCCATAAAATTCTAAGCTTCTAGCTTCAGCAAAGAAAATAAAAATATATACTAGGTAATTAGTCGATCATAAACACAAGATTAGACTTTATAATACTAATCAATACGCTTTTTTATAATTCCATAAAATTCCAATACAAAAGATTCATATACTGCATGCATAAAGCTTTTGCATGCACGACGACCACTATATTCTTTCAATTCTTAATACAACATAAAGTAAAACATAGAATACTTCCTTAGGGACTATCATATGATTGGATAAGAAGACAACTTATAGATGTCACAATGACCTCCAGGATTCCCAGTATCTCTTATAATTTTCATATATCCATTTTCCCCCCAAGTAGTTCCCCATGAATTCTTCAACAACCAATATTTTTGACCCTCCTCATCAGTTCCATACCCTATTGCCGTAACTGCATGGTTAATTTCGTTCGCACAGCTTCCATGATAAGTTCCTCCTGCGTAAAATTGGAACTCTTGGCTAGTAGCAATCCCAATTGACACTGGTTGTTGCGTGACGGCTTGTAACAATGCTGTTTCACTTTCAGGCACAACTTGATAGCTGCTTATTTTTACTGCTGGTGTTAGCTCTTGGCTCCTGCATGTGTATTGTTGCCCTTCGTATGGATAATCTGATTTAGTTGAAATTCCACCATTTTCTATAATGAAATCAAATGCATTGGTCATATAGCCGCCGTTACAACCATTGTTTCGGGTGGTGCAGTCGACAAGTTCTTGCTCAGATAATTCACTCTTTTGGCCTGTTGCAATTTTGTAGGCTCCTTCTAGTGCTCCAACGGCTGAAAACGCCCAACAACATCCTAACATAGAAAAGTAGCATGCTAATATCAAAATTTATAGAAGAATTGAATAAATGCGAGCTAGGTATGCAGTTGCGAATCTAATATGTAGAGTCAGTGAGTTATGTTTATGTGTTACTTTTATCTCTTTTGCAGACACACACACACATATATATAGAGATCGAGCTAGACGAAGTGATGTCTACAAATCCTATCTAGTTTAGGAGTGTCAAATTGGCTGGATGAACGAAATTTGAGCCGGTAACCGCTCAAACGATACTTGGGCTGAAATGCACTCGGTCAAGATGGTTAAACAATGAGTCATAATCCAAACCGCAACTCTTACCAAATTTTAAATTCTTAAATTGTTTAGTGATAATCTGCTTAGTTAGCAA
Organism: Lycium barbarum; assembly: GCF_019175385.1. Lineage (NCBI taxonomy): Eukaryota > Viridiplantae > Streptophyta > Magnoliopsida > Solanales > Solanaceae > Lycium > Lycium barbarum. Next base: position 81,948,691 of record NC_083348.1, on the reverse strand, counting down.
ATAAAACTAATACAAATAAATTCCTTGTTATGACTATACATAACATATTGAATTAAAAAAAATAAAAGAAAATATTTTGACAAGGTCACCTGAATCAGTCAACTTAAAAGAAATGCCAACTCTTGGATGGTTTGAAATGGGCAGGTCAAAATGAAATAATGGGGATCACTAAGCCGACCTAACCTTGAACAGATCATATTTTCATGAGCTAATTTTGTCATCTCTAACAATATTATAGTCTAAATTCGCCACAGAGGACATAGTGAGTTAATGAAAGTGTTATGTTGTGTCTTACCACATTGACCTTGATTCTTCACTTCAGTAACGGCCCCATGCTTTCTCCAATCCAAGTTAGACGGCATTTCATCATCAGTTAGACCATTAATCTTGAATTCCGTCGACGACATTGGAGAAGGTGAAGGACGTGAAGGCATGTTTAATCCAGTATACTTGGCAAAAAACTCGTCTGAAGTAATATCTGCAAATTCATTAATGCCTAATTTATAAGACAGATTCCCTGCCTTATTCATCGACTCGATGAATTTCATGTTTTCTTTGAATATCATGAGTCGTTTTCCTTTTTCTACTTCGTCCTTGTAAACTCGACCATGACGCGCCATCCATAGCTCGTGTCTCTCAGACACGGATAATGTTGGCTGGCTGCGAGCAATTGCTTTAGAGTTAAACATGCCAACTACAAAGAACAATATTAGAATACTGATCAAATCAACTTTCATACCCATGGTTAAGTAATTAATGTAATGTAGGGAGGAAAATACAAGGTTTGATCAAAAGAATATTGTTGTAAGATTTTTATGTAATAGGCTTGCATTTTATGCCTTCATTGGCAAGACTTTATATAGAGGCGTAAAGGAGAAATTATTTTCTCATTAATGACTTGTCCGGAGACTCGGATTGAAATTGATCTCCTTTTTGTCAACAACTGGACTCCAAATTCGGTTGTGGAAAAGTAATCTTGATTTATGATTATTTAAATTTATTGATGGAAATTTGAAGTTCAAGTATGTATTGACTTCTGGAATTCACACTGATCTTATGCTTTTCTAGGAAATTTCAATTGAAGTATCAAGAAACTAAGCTAATTACCCAATGTGTACTAAGCAAAAATTGGGTTCCGATAATCTCGGCATAATATAATGGTACAACAGCTCCTAAAATTGGAAAACTTAATGAACTTCTTTACATACATTTCTAAACTTAACTAGTACTCCCTCCGGATAAAAAAAAAGTCACTTAGCCATTTGCACACCCCTTAAGAAACTACTCATTCCAAGAAAAAAATATGTAAATTGCCTAAACTACCCCTGATTAAATAGGCATTGGGATTTGATCACATAACACTTAATAGGGGCAAATCTGGAAAGACAAGGTTAATTGTTTCTTGATTACACTTTTGTTTGACCCAAAAAAAAAAAGACTACGTGGACACTTTTTTTTATTCGGAGGGAGTGTTATCTATCTACAGTTTTGTTTGGTGAAAAAAAATCTATCTATAGTTTCGAATTATTCATATTCTCTAAGGTAAGCCTCACTCGAGCATTATTTGTTGTGTCTCACACCAAATGAAATTTCTCACAGTAGTTGTATCTTTGTCATTAGGAGTGTCAAATGGGCGGGTTGGGTTGAAATTGGGCCCATCAAAATGGGTTGAGGTGATAAATGGATTGGGCTAACAATGACCCAAAAGTTACTTGGACTGATATGGGCTAGGTCATGACTCGCCCAACTTTAAAATTGGTTATGTTAGGCTGGGCTAAAATCAGCCCAATATGAATTTATCTTGATCCCAACTCATAAAATTTTGGACTGGTTAGGCGGGCCATCAACTTTTGGGTCATCCTTGACACCCCATATTTGTCATTATAAGCTGTTACACCTCGGAAATTTCCCGTTGGTATTTGAGGAATGGCATTTGATGACCCTAGTTGAGATTTTAAGGATGTTAGAGATGAGGAAAGAGGATTGCCAAGAGAAGGCAAAAGTATTTGATAAGTATCGGAAAGGAATTACGAGCAACGAGTTAGCAAGGCCTTAATGATGTCTTGGAGAAGAGTTGTAATGTCCCTTAGATCGATAATGAAGTGTTGAGCGAGTGTTAAGAAGGTTCCATAAGGATCGGAGATCAAACGAAGTGTTGAGAATGAGTTCAGTGAACTGATGAGTTATACGGCTCATTATACGGACCGTATAATGTTTTACGGACCGTATAATGGACCGTAAAACCATCACAGAGAAGGTTGCTCGCTGGTGAAGTTTTACGGTCAGTTATACGGACCGTGAAACCGTTTTACGGACCGTATAACGAACCGTCAAATGGTCACAGTGAAGGGGGTGCAGGCAGAACCATTTCACGGTCTATTATACGGACCGTATAATGGACCGTATAATGGAACCCGACAGTTCAGTTGAATGTCATTAAATAAGGGACCAAGTCCACAAAATCATTTCCACATTTCCTTCCTCTCTCTAAAACATCTCTCTACATTTATTATACAAGTTTTCAAGGATTATAAGTCATCAACAACATCAAATAAGTGAATCAAGAGTAAGAACCCATCAAAGATCATCTAAAGTCAAGAAATCCAAATGGAGGAAAACTAGGGTTTTGCTCAAGGTGGAGTATTATCAACTAAAGCTTGTTCCTACAACATCTAAGGTAAGATTCATGATATTCACATGATGTTTAAGGTATTGGAGAGTTAAAATACATGGATTGTAGAAAATATGGTAAAATGGGTTATGAATGATGAATAGTGATATTTTGAGGGATAGTTTGAATTGAATCATGAATGTTGTTGTGTTGTGATATGAATATGTTATAAATGGTATTAAGATCATGAACTAGACACTTTAGACGAATGGACGAAGTTGGGTGTTATGACCATGAATGTGGGTGAATTAGGGGCAAATTGAGGAATCTAGACAATGTGGATAATGTGAATGACTAATGGCCATTGTTATGATATTAATGAAGGTATGAACGCTAGCATTGGGAGGAAACGTGCAAGTGTAGAATAGTTCGACAAAAAGGTATGTAAGGCTAACCCTTCTTTCATGAGGCATGGTTCCTTGGCCAAACTCTTAAATCCTCTATATGAGTATGTTGTATTCAAATGATCGACATTCCGAGCTCATAAGCTCACGATCCTTGATATGTGCTACGATTGTACTACGCACCTCATATGATGAGTCAGCCTATGATATAGACGTTGTGGTAATGATGATGATAGTAATGATGATGATAGTAACGATGATGATAATAATAATGATGGTAAAGGTGCCTACGGGCTAGTATGCTTATATGTGCCTATGAAGGGCTATAATGAAACCCCGAGCTTATAACGCCGGGTAGAATATATGTATATGAATATGTATAAAGTATGTATACGATTACGAAACGCGCGCACACCTCTGCAGATGGTACGAATAACCCTGAAGCCTTGGTAGGGCCAGGTATGAGCAACCTTGAGCCTTGGTTGGCCAAGTATGTATATGAAACCCCGAACCTACATGGTCGGGTATGTTATATAAGGATATGTATGAAACACCGGTCCTATATATGGACGGGTATGCTATGTAAACACTATGTATATGAAATAACTATGTATATAATATGAATATGAATGTGATAAGACTACGTATATGGACACGAATAAGGACATGTATACGAATACGAGCACAAGTATGGTACGAGTACTATTATGGAATACGGATGACGATGTATGTAAACAAGTACGTATGAGAAATGGAAAGTCCCTATGAAAGGCAAGTAAGTGCTATGACAATGGTATTCTTGTCTCCCCCCTCCTATGCTATTTCATATGTTGTTCATTATGCTTATATATCGATGTTAATCATGCTTTACTTACTCAGTACATTCTTCATACTGACGTTCTTTTGTTTGTGGACGCTGCGTCATGCCCGCAGGTGCACAGGGAGACAAACTTGATCCATAGCTGCTTATCCAGAGATTATAGAGCAAAGCTCCATTTCTTCCGGAGCCATAGCTTTTGGGGTACTCATTCTTTTGTGTATATAATTATGGGCATAGCGGGGTCCTGTCCCGCTCATGTGTTATGTCATACTCTCTTAGAGGCTCGTAGTCACGTGTATATATGTTTAGATATGTCTGGCCTTGTCGACCTATGTTTGTATATCATTTTGTCGGCCATGTTGGCCCATGTACCTTGATGTGGCATAAATGTCAATTATGATATAATGGTAATGTTGTCCAATGGGACTAGTTTGACGAATGAATGGAAATGTATGTTTAATTATGTGGCTCACCTAGATGTAAGCATAAGAGTAAGCTAAGAGGGTTCCCGAGTGGGCTAGCACCGGGTGCTCGTCGCGGCCCCCTAGTCGGGTCGTGACATAGGCAAAATATTATATATGTCATTGCATTGCATTCTTCCAGCGCCAGTCGTTTCGTCCAAGTCAAGTCAATCGAGAAGTCTTCGCGGCTTGCCCTATTAGTCTTCCTCATATTACGCAAGTATAATTACACTCATAATGTTTTAAGATTCTATCAACTCCTTCAAGTGTTATTTGTAATGTTCGTTCGTAAACTATACGCCATCCGCCTGTTAAGCCTGTGGAAAATGAGATTATCTTTTAATTTTACCGTTTCTTTTTTTTTCAGTATCAAATTAGATAGAACTTTAGAACGAGTATTTCTTTCTAAATTTTGTGAAGTACGTAGATTGACACCTAATATAAGGATGTACTTTAGGGAAAAAATAATAAAAGGAAAGAAAAGAGAAGGTGACCTGACTATAATTAAACACCACTATTCAATAGTGGTTTCTACACTTCACACTCTGTTTGGATTGTTGTTACCCGTCGTTTCATAATGTATCGTATTGTACTGTATTGTTTTGTACTGAACTGTTTTGTAGATACAATGTTTGGAAAGACTGTATCATTTGCTGTTGTTTAATAACATTTTTTATTTGGATTGACTGTATCGTACATTATTGTAACTGATAAGTTTACTAAAATGCCCTAAACTAGTGTAAATAATTTAAGACGACTTCTTTCTGCTATTTTGTCACAAATTATGCATATAATATATATTAAGATGTTAAATTCATGTAAATATATTTTTTATTCTTCACTAAAAAATTAAAAATCTTGCAAAAATTACTGCCTCAATCATCAGCACACACAAAGTGAAATTCTTTATAATAGTTATTTCATGTAAAGTTCATTAAAAAATATACATGATTCTAATAAAGACAAAAATACATTGATGCATAGTAAAAATTTATAATGTCTAACGAACATGCAATAACAGAGTTGTAGTAAGAATTAACAAGAATTTTAGCAAATAACTTGGTAGTTTAGCAAATAACTGTGTAGTAGTAACAAACAAGAAATTTAGCCCAAAAAAAAGAGTAACGAACAAACTAAAAGAAAAATCCAGAATGGAATCAAATAATACTTATCGGTAACGGATGAAATAGGATTATGAAATATTAAGTAAGGACATAATTGGAATGGGAAAATAGGTAACGATGGGATAACACCAAATCGGTTGTTACATAAAATGGGGCTTTTCGTTGTTATGTAACGACGAATTTAACAATACGATACAATTCATTTTAAGTAACAATCAAAACAAACGTTATATTTGTAATAACGATACAATGGGTAACAACGATCCAAACAAAGTGTCAGTGTCCAAGGTGCCAACAAATTCAACGAAGGCTGGAAACCAGTAGCACATATTACATGCTAAAGATTTATACTTTGTTAATTACTCTGACTCCAAGTACTGGTTGCATCAAGATTTGGAGTTGGATTTAAAGATTAAATTTGAGGTGAGTTTTGAGATTTTATCATTTGGGTGTTCTTGCTTTTTTTTTCTCCGTGGAAGAAGATGAAACTAGAGCTTGATGATGATGATAGGCGGGTCGGGCGGGACGGGTCAACAAAAAAATGGGTAATTTTTTTTAAATTGGATAATTTGAGAGGATTTGGGAATTTCTATCCAAACAGGGATACATCAACATTGTCCTTGAATATTTTGAACCTCTTTGCCTTCTCTAAACCATCTTTGTACACACGTCCAAAGTGAGCCATCCAGTGCTCGTGTTTCTGGACCATCGAGGCTTCGTTCAGGTCACGGGATGTGGCTTGAGAAGCCCACATTCCTAACACTAGTAGAGCTAAAAAAGCAAGCTTCCAATTGATTGTCGAAGTCATTTTTCACTACTTGAATTTTTCTGTTGATTCTAAAATATGTCCCTGTGTTGTGGATGAAATGTTTAGGATAAGTATGGAATTTATCGTACTAACATTGTGGTTTCTGTTAAATTAAATTAAATTTAACATTTTCACTTAATGATTTAGCTCCCTGGAAAGCCCGGCAAGTTATGTATAATTGCCATCATGCACGCTGCTTTGATGTCCTCAGACCTCAAATAGTAATATATTGCGATAAACCTTTCTTTTGTACTTTCTGATAAGTTATCTGTCCATAATTTTGGAATTATTGGCACTAAACAAGCTTCTTCATTAGCCCCTGGCAAAGTTTTCAATTATAGCGAAATAAAAGTACTTGATCAGTTGATCACTCTGCTGTCCTGTGTTACAAATCACAATTACTTCTCTGTTGTCCTCAAATGTGAGAGAAAAAGTAACCCACCAAAAAAGACGGAGAAATAGAGAAACTATCACAGCATGTTGCCGCTTAAGCAGCGATAAAGAAAACATTTTCCTGTATGGCATATGACATCTTTGTTGTATTATAAGATTATGTTATTTTATTGAATAAACAATGAAGAAGTATGGAGCTAGTTTTATTATGGAACTTTTTTTATCACAACTTTCTGGGAAGTGCAACGAGATATGGTAAGTGCCAAAATGTCAAATTGGTGAGCTGATCATAGACAGTGCATGTATTATTCTCCAACTCAACCGAATAGTGGCACTAGTGTTTTTTTTTTTTTTTTTTAAATCAAAGACATAGTAACACTTAGTTACTCCATAGTCTTCTCCACAATGTCTTAGGAAGGTTAGCTATATAAACTTGGTTTAGCCATCAAAACTGAAGACTCTGTTGCTCGTACTATAGCCTGAGGTAAGGCGGTACAAAAGAACCAATAAATCGCAGCAAACCGACAAATCGAACCAAACCGGAATAAAAATCCGAGTAGTGATTTGGTTTGGTGGTGGAAAAAAACACCCGACCATTATAGGTTTAGTTTGGTTTTAACTAAAACAAAGTCAAATTGAGACCAAACAAATCCGATTATATGTATATAATTTTTAAATTATTTTTTACATAAAAATATGTATTAGAATGTAATTTATAAACATTTTCTTAAGATTTTTCACAATTTCTGTATTTTTACATTCAGGTCTGACTTAATGTTTGTAATGGTCCATAAGTTTTGAAGCCCATATGTAATTCATTAAAGGCCCAACAGAAACTAAATTAAAACATATCTAACCAAAAAAAAATCTTCTTCTTCTACTTGGATAAACAACGAATCCCTCCCACGCTCCAACTCTCCAACCGGAGATATGACAACAAGTGATATTTACCTCGTATTTATTTATCAAGCAAATTTGTAGTAAAGTACTTTCCATTAAACTACAATAAAAAGCCCAAAAATCCGAAAAAAATGTTGAAAACCCCGACTTTTGTTGTTTTAGTTTGGTTTATAGATTTAAAAATTCGACACAAATGGTTTGGTTTGATTTTTGAAAAACCCGAACCAATTCGATGCATGTACACCCCTAGCCTGAGGCATGCCGTTATTACATGAATATGGGTTGATCACTGGAGCAAAGACGGTGACGCTGTTGTTTCTGGAATCAAAGAAACAGCATCATCAACTTTGGTACTATATCCTAGAATCCGTGATTAGCACTGTAAAATAGAGCAGAATTTTTTGTGCATCTGGCAGTACCTTTACTCAACCAACCAACCAAAAATTTACTTCGTAAACATCTGATCACGATGTTTTTCTTTATCTTTGTTGTACCAAATAAAGAAATACTCAGAGCTGTCAGCCAGAAAGATTACTCTCACCAGTAAACTGATTCAACTTTGCTCCATAATCTTCCTAGAGATTGTCATTTACATAGTTGCTAGATTGCAAAAGTATTTTATGAACATATGACACCCTCCAATGAAGTAAACATCTCAAATAGCAATGTACTTAATGTCAAAACAAGAAAACTGATCTACACTTCTGAAATCACCTAAGGAAAAGCAATGACACTGTCATGGAACATGTTTCCGCTGATTATATTAGTCCAATAATTCACTAGCCACAAGTCTTCCTATTGCAGAAGCTTTTAATTGAAAGATGAGCCTCACAGAATTTTCAAGTCAAATAGTACATAGATTCTGTAAATGCTGCAAATAAAATGAACATCAACATATTTGCAGCTTTGACCAATGAGGAGTTCGAAGCAACTCATATAAATTCCAGAACCCCCCCAATAGACCAAGTCATCATCATCTACCAACACATATTTCATATATGAAAATGTAAGCACCACTTCATCATGCATAGATTGGAGGGAAAAAAGGAGTAGTTTCTTGATTGCAGGAAGGAGTATGCGGTCACCTCTCACTCTAAAAACAATTCTTAAGTATTAACTAATATATCACATAATACAAATTAATGAGCATAATGATATCGCACAGACTCTTGGATGTATTCCACGGTTTTGATGCTGAGAAGGAATCATAAACATTCAAACTGGAAAGTCATACATAATATCATCTCAAGGAATAGCGACTGCAGGAGGGAAGCAGCAATGTTTATACTGGATTCACTTCGAATGCCTTTGAATTTATCAAATAGCAGGCTCTTACCATTGAGAATGGGCTCTTGAAAACAAAGAGAATGGATTCTTGAAGACAGTAGCTAACCAGTCAGCAGCTGTAGGTGCTAATGCACATTTACTAAAGTTCCAATTTTATTTGAGTAGAGTTTTTACGGGGAAATGCCACACTACACTTGATCATCCTGTAAGTGTGTTTGGCCTCTGCATGAGGAATAGTAAGTTCAAGCACTTGCTGATGAAGAATGGACTATGCTTGGGAAGGGGACGATACATGAGGTTGAAAGGGAGATGTATCTATTCCAACATTACTTACTGCTAGTTGATTTTTCTGTCTACACAAGATTTGCTTATTTTGGTCCAAGTGGTGACAAACGATTTGAAAGTAGATAAATCTGCGCTTCATTCTTGAATGCTGAAACTTTTCAAATACAAACTTTTGTTTAACACTTAGAATTTACATGCAACGATTTTGTAACATACACAGTGAACACATCACATAAAATATTTATGAACAAGGTGAACAACAATACTGTTCATAGAAGAATCAACAGCAAGTTCCCACAAAGCTTCTAAGCTATTCAAGCAGTTGGATAAGAAGCTTGCATAGCAATTCCACAAAGCCCTTCCTCAGCATCAACGTCTCTTTGCATTCTAATATAACCATTCTCGCCCCAGCTAGTCCCCCACGAGTTCTTGACTAACCAATACTTTGTCTCGTCACTAGCTTTTCCATATCCAACTGCGGTAACACCATGATCTAACTCAGTTCCACATTCTCCAGTAAAAACACCAGTAGAATAGAACTGAAAATCTGATCCACTAGCATCAATGGCGACGGATACAGGTTGGTTAGCAACAGCACTCAACAGAGCAGATTCACTATTGGCTGGGACATCTTCATAACCAGTAATCTTAGCAGCATCATTGGATTCCTTTCCAGTTTTGCAAGTGCCATCAGTTCCCTTGTATGGATAATTCGATTCAGTAGTAAGCCCGTGGTTCTTAATGATGAACGTAAAAGCATCATCCATGAGACCTCCCTCACATCCCATATCTGAACTTGTGTCGCAGTCCACGAGTTCTTGCTCAGATAAAGAGATTAATTTACCAGTTTTGATCTTGTTGATCCCTTCAGTAGCAGCAACAGCGGAAAATGCCCAGCAACATCCTGCACATTATCAGCTTAATAAGATTCTTTTTTTTTTTTTTGGCAGCGTATTCATTGAAAGGATGTTATTATTAACTTTATTGTAACTTACCACATTGCCCTTGATCCTTGATTCCAGTAACGGCACCCTTTGTCCTCCAATCCATGGTAGCTGGAGCAGTCACATTTTGATACCTGAATGATATGGTTTTTGATGACTCTTGATAAGAAGACATTTTGTATCCGTTGTGAGTGGCTTTGAATTCCTCATTTGTCAGATCTGCAAATTCATTGATGCCCAATTTATAAGGCCTAATTCCAGCCTTGTTGGCCGACTCAATGTAATCAACATTGTCCTTGAATATTTTGAACCTTTTTGCCTTCTCTAAATCATCTTTGTACACACGTCCAAAGCGAGCCATCCAGTGCTTGTGTTTCTGGATCATCGAGGCTTCGTGCAGGTCACGAGATGTGGCTTGGGAAGCCCACATTCCTAACACTAGTAGAGCGAAAAAGGCAAGCTTGCAATTGATTGCTAAACCCATTTTTCACCACTTGAATTTTTCTGTTAATTCCAATATGTCTCTGTTTGAATGTTGTGGATGAAATGCTTAGAGTAACTATGGTATTTATAGTACTAACGTTGTGGTGATATATTAAGGTAACTCAAATGTTATCATTTTCAATTGATGGTTGAATTCCCTGGAAAGCACGGCAAGTTATATATTATAGACTGATTTTTATGATAATAAATATGGATTGTGCACGCAGTTTGATGCCCTCAACTGATTGTGTTGCAATGAACCTTTCATTTGTAACTTTCTAATAAAGTTCTCATTACCATAATTTTGGAACTATTGGCACTGATATGACTGTTTTCTCATATAGCAATGGAGAACTTGATCACTGTGTTGTCCTATTTGCAAATCACCAACGCTTCTCTTTTGGCTTAAATGTGATAGGGAAAGGAACAAACAAACAAAAAGGAGGAGATTAAAGGAGACATTTTCGTGTATGGCATCAGGCTGGTTCTAGTTTCCGTCCTTTTTCTTTTCTCCTATAAGAGAAGCTTGTTCTATTCCTTGCAGTGCAAAGATGAATTATTAAAGAGTTCAGTTTGCAGGTTCACCCCATTCGCTGCAAAACGCTACAAAAGGCGTGGCGAATCAGCAATATTTGAAAGACTGACAATTAATTCTTTCTTATTTTTGAGGATGTAAAAAGAAGAAGAAAAGACAATTTATTAGAAGGGGAATAATTAGGAAAGCACAGATTGTTACGCACCTATATAAGCTCTTCAGAAGAGAATTAAGTAATTAACTACTCATGCATTTTAGTTTTCAAGTGGTTTTTGCTTGTTTACATATGGAAAGGCGAAAAATCATACCAAAGGAAAGAAGAAGAAACCAGGAGCACTAGAACATAAAGACATACATCATACGCAGCTCTAACTAGTGAATATTTTCCTTAAAAAATAAGGTTCTTGATATACAGAAAATTTAATTATGTACAACCACTATTATGCTTCAACCCCAAACAAGTTGTGGTTGGCAAAAAAAATTCATTCTGTACATGTCCAAATTCGTTTATAATTTGAAACAACAGATGGGTTTCAGATCAATTCACGGTATTCTTTCCCAGTGAGAGCTGCTGAATAAGATCAAAGCCAATGCCTACGTGGAACTATGGAAGTCATACCATCATCCTTCAGACTTCATGGAGAAATCAATGCAGAGCTGCTTGAATTGTTATCTGCAAGTGTTCAAGAAGAGCCTGTTTCTCTTCAGATTCTGCCATAGCAGCATTAAAATTATTACGAAAATGAATAGATGTATGAACAAAACAGGGTTACCCGATTGCCTATTAAAGAAACTTCATACCATTGCAAGTTGTGCAAAAAGGGAGAAACTTCAGAAGACTTACTGTGCCACAAGCTCCGAAATTTCTGATAAATTAAGGCTTGACGAGTCACAGTAGCATTCAGGCTCATGCGTTAGTCAACAGATTGTAAAGTGCTTGAATCAATGATTTGGGATCAAAAAGCACACCCACTTTTGGATCATGGATGGAATCCACAGTGACCTACAAGAACTCAATTTGTCACTTAAACTGAAGAGGATCACCAGCAAAGCAATCAAATGTTGTGGATCTAACGACATTTATGAGACAAATTTCAAAGGAGCACTTCAACAACAACAACAATCCCACCATTGGGCTCTAGGAAGGTAGTGCGTACGCAGACCTTTGCCCTACTTTGACAAGGTAGAGAGGCTCAAAGGAACACTTGGTTTTTGAAATTAAAACGAGAAATCCCATGAACAATAGAAACTGATCAAGTACATTATTGATTTACCAAGAGGCATTTCTATTAACCATGAAACAGGAACATACCACATTGAAAATTCCTTGAGAAGCCAGGCTTTCTACATCCACATGTATTTGGCCATCTTTCGGCACCAGAAGGGTGTTGATATATTTGTTTGGCTGAAAAGAAAAAGTAAACCATAATAAAATAAAAAAATTGATTTTCATGACAGAGATTCAAGGCATTGTTTGTGCAAGTACATGATATCTACTGTTGTACATTCAGCTAGTTGCCAAATGAACTCAAAACAAATTAATTACAGCGATGAGAGCCAAATGATTTTCTGATCAAATAAAAAACCATATGAATTAGTCAGTTTAGAAGAAACACTTGAGTGCTTAGCTACTTACAGGATTTTTAAGACAATTATGAGGACCTCCATAAGTTCGATTTAAGGCATCAGTAATGGCAGTCACAAAGCAAGAAGCACTAAAGCCACTAGTTTCTCGATCATGAGTACCATTCAACAGAAGTACCTGGGAAGAAGAAGAATTGTTGGGGAAGGAAAAGGAGAGATTAATATCATTGACATGAGAAAAACATCAATGATATGAGGCAATCATTGACACAGTCAACAAAGTTTGTCCGAGCAAGCAGCAATCAGTTATTATTTGCATGGCCTAAGTTACCTTGGGACAAGACCGCAAAGAGATGGTTTCCCCCACTCCAAGTAAAACCTTCAAACGGAGAAAATCACTAAGTAAATTATTTTTGTTCCTTTCTTTTTCAAATATAAGAAGAATGCTAACATAATAGTGATGACAATGTCATGCTTGAGAAGATGAACTCCACTTGAAGAAAACAAATTAGTTTGCCACTATTAGTTTGTATGTTCGACCTACACTTTTTAGCTTGATCGACTCGACAAAACCAGATGCTTGCACATGCTTTAATAATGGGGGATAAACAGTATAATATCAAAAATCATAAGAGAAACAACAAATCCTGAGTCGTAATAATGCACCATCCAATGCATTTCATGTCTGTTAACTACTGTGGAAGAACTAATGTTGCACGCTACTCTACAAGCAGGATCGACTCGACAAAACCAGATGCTTGCAAATGCTTTAATAATGGGGGATGAACAGTATAATATCAAAAATCATAAGAGAAACAACAAATCCTGAGTCGTAATAATGCACCATCCAATGCATTTCATGTCTGTGAACTACTGTGGAAGAACTAATGTTGCACGCTACTCTACCAGAGAGGGACAGATGGAAGTAAAGAGGGAGCCCATGCCAAATACGATACAGTCAACGCTTTTCAGCTGTTCCAACACAGTGGGATTCACACTGGGGAAGACCTGTACATAGGGCAAAGAACCAGTAAATATCAGCAGTCGGAAGATCATAGACAGAGCTAAAATAAACTTTCCATTAATCTATATATGACTAAAGCACAAAAATGTTGACCAATTCACCTTCGTTATTGTATTCCATGGTGGATAAAACTGTAACTATAATTAATCTTTAGAAACTTCATTATTTCTTTGTATTCATTATTTGACCTTTTTAATTAATACAAAATATTTCCTTGTATGGTGATATTAGGAATGCCAGTAAATCTCCTTTCCCATTTTCCAAGTTTTTGTTTAAGTTTCTCCAGTTACATTTAATTTTTAGTTCTCCTGCGGAGGCCTCTCTTTTACCATCATAAAATTACCATCTTTATCAAAAAGTTTTACAGTTAATTTTAAAATGATTTCATAATTTCCTTGTACCGTGACAAAAGAAATGCAGTAAATCTCATTTCTAAGTTTCCAAGTTTTCCAAGTTTTTAGCATATTAGAAAAGCAACAACTTTTCAACTCAAAAAAAAAAAAAAAACCCAACAATTTTTCAATTAATAAGAACAAGAAGCAAATTTACCTCATGCAGTAAGTTGCTCCCTTCACTGGACATGTAGAATACCCGTTTTATTCTAGAAGGAAGTGCTGGGGCTGAAGAGGCATCCTGTTCAACAAGGTTCAAAAGGTGAACAGGTTAACTTGGGCAAGACCGACCTACTGCACACTAGCAAAAAATGACATAGCAAGTACCCTAGATTTATTGTATACTCATGACTATCCATATTGTCTTGCTGTTGCGCAGATCATACTATTAAACAGAGTTATAAAACTAAAATATCTAGCACAGTTAAGGACCAGGACCAGGACCATGACCATGTTAGTTCTTGGACTGCTGCCTTACATTAACCACCACTCCACCAGTCCCCAGTACTCACTAATCGCTCCAGTCCGAAGTGCCAATCCACCAACTTAATCCTTTGAAATCACTCAGTTAGATCAATTTAACATGCGGAGCCATTATGCCGGGGCCCTTTTATACAGACCCCCCAAGTGCCCATACGTACAAAGCAATACTCTATAACATAAGCATCTCATGCTCCCTCCGTCCCAATTTACTCTATAACATAAGCATCTCATGCTCCCTCCGTCCCAATTTACTCTATAACATCAGCATCAGTTTCTTTATTTTATAGAGTAAGAAGGTTATTTTGCAGCCTCACAGACATGACGCTTCATCATTCAAGAGTATGTTAACCCAACTACCCAAGTAAACAAGTCTCCTTAAAAAGGCTATGTCATACTTAAGCTCTAAAATAATCTACAACATACAAACAGATATTAAATAGTTCTTATCCATGTTAGTTATTGAACCTATCCAATGAATCAAAAGTATGTCCCTGACAGATTATCCAAATATATCAGGGGCTTCTGATCTGAGAACAAAATATGAGAACAAGATTTGGCAAAAACCCATTTCAGCAGGGACCATAGCAGCTCTTTTTAGGAAGATTTTTATCATGATTATAGTTTATAAACGTTGCAAGAAGTCTCTGTTTCAAGAAAATTTTAAGGGAAAAAATAATAAAAGAAACAAAAAACAGTACACATCAAAATTAGGAACTGTCTATACCTTGTCTATTGGTTGCATGGACCCATGGGTTGGATGAGATATTTCATTTTGTCCGCGTATAACAGTTCCATCCTACACATCAATTACGTGCAACAAGGAAAAGTGTTAACTGTAGTTGCAAGCCGACATCCATTAACTACATTATTTTAACTTTCGCATCTAATCAACATAAAAAGGAGATTCATACTAATGGCTTAATGAACAGTGTCTACCACTTTGAGCACAGGAAACAGATTTTATATTTGGCACTTTCTGTTCTAAGCCTTATTTGTTAGAAGGACCATCATCATGAATTCCTAGAGAAATTCAACTTCATCACTTCTGAGATAACTAGAAGGTGCTATTCTTGGCGATTCAAATATTGATTCAATTTATATTGCAAGTTACTCATTGATAATAACCTTCAGGTCATGGTTCTTGGTATTTAGCAGTGTTTTCAGAGGCGTTTTCGGGGCGAGTCCCGGGAAGGGCCGTACCAAAAACGCTTCGGGGCGCAAATGAAAGGCGAAGATCCATAGGGCTTACGCCCTAGAATTTGGGGCGCAAGCCCTGGACACAAAAGCGTAAGCCCCGGGCGTAAAGGCATTCTCCCCGGGCGTTAATTTAATTGTTATTGCTTTTAAAGTATTTTTGCTATAGATTATGATTTTTATTATTGTTGTAATGATATTTATACTTATGTTATCATGTTGTAGTGATTTTACTTAAAATATATAATAAAGAAAGCAACTCACATAGAAAATAACACTGCCATAAATAGTTATTTTAGATGATTATGTCTGAAATTGATATGATAGAGATTTCATAGCACAATGTTCCTGAAGCAACTTCATCCATTTTTTTGGCATTGCTCTTACGCTTTTTGCCCTTCTCCTTCTTTGAATATATAAATAAAAGTCATTGCAAATATTAGTTGAGGGTGGGAAGGACTTAATAGATTTGGAGATTGATGATGAAGTGAAAGAAGATTTCATTTTAAGGATTATCTAGGCTATTATCATTTTTAGCGTTGTGACCTTTGTCAAATAATAATTATAATAATTCGTTTTATATTATTGATGATTTGTTTGAATTTATTTGCAGAATTTTAATGAAAACCTTACATTTGCTAATTTTGTAGTAATAAAATTATAAAATTGAAGATACATTAGACATACGCCCCGAAGATCCATGGGAATTACGCCCCGTGTCTAGGGGCTTATGCCTCGCCCCCTGGTGCGTAAAACACTTCGCCTCGCGCCCCGCCTTTTAAAACACTGGTATTTAGCACTGGTCTTTGACGGTTGTTGTTTAAAATGAGTTTAAAGATAAAGTATGGGAACTTCCTTAAGATTACTACCTTATGAATGGATTATAAGCAGTCACGTAATTGATCAAGCAGATCTCAAAGAAGATGACATCCGTCCTTAATTCCCTAATTTAGCAAGCACAAACATGGACCTGTTCTTTTCATATTGATGCCTTCATTGAACCTTGGATTTATGGGATCAATGTGGAACTTTGTATTTGTAATAGCCCCCTACTAATCCCCGCCGCCCACCCCTGAATTATTCATATCCATTATGGACAGCAGTTGCTATTTAGCTTCACACCCTAGACTAGAGTAAAGAAAGAAAATAAGCATCCAATTGAACTTTCAGGCACATATGACCAATTGGAAGTAGAAGAATGATATTACGAATTGCCTGAAAAAAGGAATTCCTTTTCAGGCAGGCACAACACGGTTAAAAGAATAGACCTGAACAAGAAAATACAAACAGGGAATTCCTCATTCTGGTTATATCTTTCCTAGTTTTATGGATTTATGATTTTCATCTTGGCAAAAATGCCCATTTTCCATTTATTTAGCCACACCTTTCAAATATTATTTTTCCCTTCACCAGATTAAGTATGATAAATAAATGGACCTTGGGCCAAACTCAACCCCAAAAGCTAGCTCATGAGGGGAGGACTGCCCGAGACCATATAAGGAGACCATGTAACTTTAACCCACTGATGTGGGACTCCAACAACATCCATCTGAAAAAAAAAAAAAAACAAATAAAATCTTGAAGAAGTGCCTGATGCTCTCCTCACAAAGTGATCAAGATATTCCTGGCACAGGAGAGACATCAATGCATATAATGGACTTACTGAAGTTCAAAAAAGGAACTGGATTCCTTGTGCCTCTTTATAAATGTCAAGTCTATAACAAATAAGGACGACCAAAATACAACCTCAAATTAAAAAATAAAAACAAAAGGTTCCAGACAGAATAATTGAGGAGTCAAGGTATAGGAAGGAGAGGGTAGATAATAGTTTTGGACAACATAGAGATCATACCTGTAACTCACACCCCAGGGTAAGCCTTTCATTTGTAGATATTACAGGAAGGACCAAACTTTCTGCTGGAATTTCTGAAACCCGTGAAAACAAAAAGATTGCTGCATCTAGAGACTGGAAGAATATTCGTGCTCCAGCAAAGAAAAAGTTCCCTATGCTGCAAGTGTAATAATGTCTTGTTACCAACTTCAGTCGCTATTACAAGTATTGATGAAAATAAACCACCCAGAACAATGATTAGAGGAGAATATTAAGCTATACAGACAATTAGTAACATACCTTCCATTGCTGAAACAGAATGACTCATCTGAACGCCGAAGAATCTGAAAACAGAAAGAGACAACAGCTGGTTCAATAGCAAATCCAACAACTTTTCAAATCGATCATTCAAGAGGACAAAAAAGAGCCTATTACTGAGCAAGTATAAAGTATTTTATTACTTCCAGTGGGAGTTCCATCATTATGTATGACAACAACAATTAGCAAATAGCTTCAGAAGTTTCGACCATATTATCTGATTCAACACCATGCAATGCTGGTACAATTATAGAATTTGAAGGGACATTAATGATTCGAACGATTCAGTATAAGTGCTCAAGAGGTGAATATTTATACACTCAAGCTGCAAATTAACCCCAACTAATAAGTGTTCAGTTGGTTCATTGGCTGTTAAACGCCATAAGCAGAAGTTTGATTCAATTAGGATCAACCCAGTCCCCTGTCTAAAATCATTGATTGGAAGGGGGCAAGATAAACTGAAGGTCCATATAACCCTACTAACAGCAAAAACGTCCAGGCTAGAACAATACTAGGTGTTATTTAGGCACAATGAAGCTTTTGGGAACCCATTCTTGATAATAAAATCATAAACAAGAATCAGAACTTCTTTTATATGACAGAATTATAGCATGGTAGTTTGGGTGATGGGTTAAAATTCACTGCTTAAAACCACTAATTTCAGATATAGTCATCCATTCCATTACGGACTGGAACTCCTTATTCTTCCCACATTTAGCAACTTGTGCCCTTAGATGTCACTCCCCCTCTGAACTGATGAAAAATATATTTACATGTATATATAGAAAGTTATCTATAGCGGCAATAAGCATTGGAGACAAAGATTGTGCATCAACAAAAGACAAAGATGAATTAAAGAGCATAATAATGATGAAGAGCAAAGTCTGCAACATCTAAGGAAGAGGATTATCCCTCTGCAAAATAATTGTCAAGGCAATGAAGCATCTTAAAAAGCAACAAGATAACCCCAAGCATTGAAGCAGTTGGTAATATAGTAGTAGAACCTAATTGACCAACCTGATCCTGGAAGTAAGCCAAGAAAGCTCTTATAGTTTCCCTATATGGTTTTGAGACACCTTGCCAAAGTTCATGGCTGCCCTCCACAATTTGATACCTGTCGTGATATATATATACAGAATTCAGTAGAACCGATAAAAGATGAAAAGGTTCTCAAAGAAACCACTGTTCTTTTTTTTTTCTCCTGTTTATTTCCTTCTTTTTCTTTCTTTCTTCTCTCTTTCTTTATTTCTTTCTTTTTTTCCTTTAAGATGGCCATTATTTTAGTAAAAAAATTTCACATTTATGTGGGTGCTACTACTCCAAGCAGCCAAGACCTAGCTAGTTTTCTAAGCTTGTATCTTTTTCCTATCAAATTTCTGAGAATTAATTCTCGATATACTGAATCTTTTATTTTGTCTAGATTATTTATATGCAGCCTTGTCTGACGGGTATGGGTTTCTTCTACATCCTCCAATTTTACAGCCGTTGTTATTGCTCAGGCGTTTACAAACCCAGATAACCAGATCTGCACCAGAATAAACCCAACATTTTTATTCTTTCCTCAAGCTCTATCTGTTGTCTCACCTCTTTGAAGAATCTTGTAGTTAATACTCCACCAGAGTTTAGCCATCATATAAGAAAAATCATGATAAGCCCAAGGAACCCATTACCATCGCACAGCAGTTATTCTATATAACATCTAATCTATGTTGATAACATTTTACCCACTGAGCATGCATAAGAAGAAGACTTTCTAGCCAGAAATTCACAATAAAAATGTCAGCAGCATTTTTGCTTCAAAGTTTTTCTTGGAGAAGAATCAAAGAGCGTCATAGAGCAAATGAAAAGAATTGATGGAAGATGTTACACAAACTATCTGGTTTTAACTACCATTCTGATTTGGCTATCCGTGGATCAAGAGGTAAACGATGACCAAGCAATATTCGGACTGCACGAGCCTCTGAGGTGCTTTGGTCAGACAATCTCAAACATCTTGATCGTATATCTCCAACAGCAGGACCACCTAAATATTGACTGTCAACCTTTTTATCTTTCATTCTTTTTGCCAGAAAACATGCGTAAAGAATGATGCAAAAACACAACAGGGGAACAAACTCATGAGCATAACTGTAGTCAGCAACACAACCAACAGTCATCATCACTTTATTTTCTGAAGAAACTTTACTTTTCTCTTTTCTTCTTGGGAAGGCCTAAAACATTAGATATAGTCAGGAGAGTGTTGAGCACTTCCCCAGTGAAGATTGTCACCATAACTCTTCAGATATCAGTCCACAGCAAACTAAAATGAATGAATATAAAGGATTGGAACTCTTAACCATACCAAGAACACGAACAATTTCAGCAGTACTTCCTCCATCATCAGAAACTGGGAGCACATGAGCTACACGAGTAGTTAGCTTCTTAAGCTCTTCAACCACACCATTAAATGCAGTTCCACCTGTAGCAGTACTAAGTTCTTAGAAAGCAAAGTCATCAAGAGTCTTGATGCATAATACAACAACAACTAAACCTCAACCTCAAGCAAATCGGGATCGGGTATATGAACCTTACTGATCATGTTGCTCCATTTAAGCTCATCTAGACCAATATTACACAAAATAAAATAAGTAGTAAAAGTTCATTATCTTTTATTGTGGCATAAAATCTCTGACGGGACTAAAAGACTCCCAAAATACATAGGACCTAAAGTAAACGTACTAACATGCCAACAACATATATCACCTATATAGATCTTTTTCTACTGTTCTGCCCTATTTGTTTTGTTAGGTTAGCAGGATTCCAAGAGATTATAGGTCTTCCAAGACAATTTCTTCACTTGTGACTTTAGGTCTACTTCGTCCTCTTATCACACCTTCACTCACTATGGTTTTACACCTGCAGGACATAACCAAACATCTTAACTATTCTCAAGCGACCTTCTCTCTTTTTATTCTCAATGTATCCTAGTTGTTTGCATTAGGCACCACAATCCAGTATAATCTCAGCTCTACTTCACTCTTTTTATGCCGACTAAACTTCTAATGCATAGATTGAGTATTACTTCTACTTATCCTAAATTCCTTACTTTCTAGGGTGCTTCTCCATAGTTCACATGTTTGGTTGATGCGTCAATTAACTCAATATTGTCGGCAAATAGCATACACCATGGAACCTCATCTTGTATTGTGTTAGTTTAGTCATCCATAACTATGGTAATAAGTATGATGTCAATACCAATCCCTGGTTTAAACCCACGATTATGGGAGACTCCTTTGTATCTCCTACTATTATTCTTACATTAGGAATGGTTCCTTCGTACGTACCTTTATTGCATTTATATATTGAATATGAATTTCTTCCCCATCACCCACCAAATGGCCTTTCTTGGTATATAATTATTTTCAAAATAAAAGAAATAAACTGTAAACGAAATAAAGCTGAACTAGGAATGATCCAATTATATTAGTTGGAATAGCAGATTATCCGGACAAAATCCAATTCCTTTTAAACTTGAAAATGCCTACCTTCTCACCCACATTTGGCACTGGCAACAACATGTATTTGAGAAATAACTTGAAAATTGCAAGTAACACCATAATAAAAGATAATAATTCTGCTCTATGCCACATTCTCAAGTACCCAAATAACACTAGCATTCAAAATGAACCTTTTGGTTTCTGGGTAGTTTTCAAGATTCAACATTTACATACCCACAATTCAATTAAACAAGTAAATCAACAACCTTACGTACCTGAGAAAACAAGAAGAGACGGTTGATGGGTAGTGGAGGAACCACTAGTGGGACTAGAAGAAGAGCAATTAGAGGCCATGTGTGAGAAAGAAAGAGATCTTGGGGTACCTGAAAATGGGGAAAATGTGAAAGGAAAGGTATATAAAGAAGGGGATTTGAGAAGAAGTAGTGGAGAGGGTCTTAAATAACTGTCCGCCATACTCGCGGGAATTGTCGCTCTTTCTTTATACCATAACAATACTAACTAACAAGTGGAGTTTCGTTTAGCTTTTGTGAATGCAACATACAATTTGTACACATGCATATCACTGGATTCAAAGTGGACTGTCCACGGAAGAGACAACTACCTTCACGACCTTCTCCTAGTTATCTTTCTCTTTTTGTCTTCTTTTTTTGTTCCTCTTTTGCCACATATTTTCCTAAGCAGTACAATTATAAAGTTTTTTTTTTTCCCAAGTGTCACCCCCTAACTATACTAGTTTTTTTTTTTTCCGACCCCCCTGAACCATCACTATATATGTATTAAAATACACCTAGTTGAGTAGATGATGATAATTCTGATAGGAAAAAGGAACAACAGATAGTTGACCTAATTAGTTTCGAGGTGTGTTTTAATATAATAGTGATAGTTCAGATAAGAAAAGAGAAAATGATAGCTAAGGTGTGAAACTCATGAAAAAATGATAATTCAGATGTGATTTTACCATTAAATCTTAGTTAAATGAAGGAGACATTTAGACATATAATTATTATTTTTTTACGTTTACAATGAATAAATAATCAAATAATTGTTTGGTTATATATTATTGTTAATTTTTACCTTACAAAACTTCAATATCCTTTCAAGTGAAATGTACTGTCAAACACAACTTTAAAGAAAGTACAACTTCTCTCAAATTTCACTCAATTCATGTCCAAACACCTACAGAATTACATTTTACATCCTTTTTGTTATGACATTTCCTTAAATTTGAATATTAGATAGAAAAGGAACAAAATAGGCTTTAAGCATGGGAGTTGGTGTATTTTGTTTTTAATAGTATATAATTTTCAAATCATAATTTGAAATAAGATGTTATTAGTTGAATTATAGACAAAACACTTAGATTGAGTGGAATAAAGAATGAAAATATTATAATTTTAAAAATAATACTAAGATGTTATTGATAATTCAGAGGGCAAAATAAAGATTTGGTGGTGCTGGTGGGGTGGGGGGGGAGGGAGGTGGGGAGGTGTTGCCTCCTGGTTCCCTTTTTCCTAGTTATGCCATGATGCTCATAGACAGCTTGAAAACTATATATGTGTAGTGTGATCGTCGCTTCAAATCAATGCAAGCAATGTCGTTTCGGAAAATGAATAGCTTTTACCAGAAAAAATTTACGAGTGAACTTTCTTTTTTATTTTCATATCCGTTTTCTTTTTCAGGCTGAGATTTGTTTTTCTTTAAATTTTCTTATTTGTTTTTCTTTTTCTTTTTTTTTTTAGGCTGAAATTTTCAAAAAGGGGGAGGGATTGGTGGGGAAGAAGATGAGGTGGGTTAGGGGGAGGGGGAAATCGCCGAAGAAGAGGAAGACAAACAGGGGTGGGTGATTTTTTTTTTTCATTTTTGGCTGATTTTTTTTAAACCTAAAATTCATTTTTGATTTTGATTTTATACAATGCTCTCAGAGAATGATGACGGTCTTTTATTTTTTCTGGTGAAGCAAGATAGCAGTGTGGAAGGTTTGTTAATGATAGAATATTAAGTGGAGAAGAAAGACAAAAAGAATAAAGATGAAATAGAAGTAGGAGGAAATAAAAAGAATTTTAAAAAATAAAAAATCTATTTTTAAGCCTCCCCGCGCGCCTGTTTTGTGTGAAAATCACGCAACTTGCCAAGTCAGCGATAACTCTTTAAATGGCACAATCAAACCCTACCTCAGATATCTTAATGGAACTTGATTTAGTTGAGATGTCTAAGGAGAAAATCATGACGACCACACGAGGTCGTCGATGGATTTGGCCTTATTTTAATGGATATGTTAATCTGTGACATTGGATTAAATGGTATTACGCCTTCAGAAAAGTGGTGATGGTGGCCAAACGAACTAGTTTTGGCCAAAAGTTCAAAGCTTCATTGAGCTACAGTAACATGAGTGTATATGATGAAACCAAACTTACCAATAACTAAAAGAAAATAACTGAGGCAAAACTTACTATACTCGTCACAAAAGAAAAATAAAGCCGCGCCCATCTCTAGAACTATAGTCAATGAGAAATCTGAAAAGCAGATTAACCTTGTTTGCCTAAGGAATGTCAAGACACCAATAACAGAGTTTCACTTGGAGCTTATTTTTACTAATCTCTTTTAACTGTGTTCCTAGAGCTTCATTTGAAGCTTAATTGCCTAGATGATTTCTCCAGTCTCCATACCATTGCTGGAGTTTCACTTGAAGATTATCTGTTTAGATGATCTCCCAATCTGATTCACAAAAGCCTTCTTGTGACAATTCCAAGTTTTGATGTGGAGAAGATATTGTCATGCACTTTGCATTTGATTGCTCTGATTCCACACTGAGATCCTCACAAACAGTCGCGTCCTTGTTTCTCTTTTTTCCAGGTTTTACCTTCAGCTTTGGCATAACTTTCTGAAAGCAAAACAATCATAAGTTGAACACCCAAAAAGCAAAAGAAAAACACTGTGTCCAATGTTATAACGTTTCATATTCAATAAGTCTCACTCGCATGCTCAACCACAACCTCCAAACAGAAAAGTAAATAAGTGACTACACATACAAACAAATAAAACAAAAGGAAGCTGACAGTAAGGAGCTCAAATAGATTAGTGGAAAAGAAAGAGAAACAAAAGCGGCATCTCATGCAGAAAGATAAAATCAAGGAGGCAAGACCTTGGAAGAAATATGAGCTCCATGGAATTCAGAGGCTGAAGACAAATCATCCTTATCTACCACAACACAGTTTCCATCAAACTCCACTTCAGGAACCGAGTCGGTGGTTGGTTGTGTTACATGACGATCCAGAGAGGCTTCTGCATTGTTTAGATCCATTAGAAACGGAGTATTAAAGGCCAATGATCTTCTCAATCTTACACTTCTGCTTTAGGCATGTGAAACCAGGAATGAAATATAATAAATCTATTCAGCTTATCCAAGAAAAGTTAAGTGGACGCAACAATAAAGAGGAGATTCAAACAATTAGCAAAAGCAACAGAAACAACAAAAATAAGTCAAAGGTAAGAAGAATTTCAACCGTATTGGTGACAGCTTGAATGCTGACTGTTTCACTGTTTCCTAATGAGCCAAACAATCATTCAAGGTATTAGTAAATTCCAGACGAAAAAGATATCGCAGTAAGTGGTCAGCACAAAAACAATTATCAATTCTATGTAACTTCCTGTATGACAATCAATTTTATGTAGTTTCACATACAACAATTACCTAGTCCATCAAAGCAATGTTTTCAAACTAAGCAACCTACTTATGGAATGATTTTATTAACAGCAAAAAAGCTAACCAAAAAGAAATTAGTCGGAGCTACCACGTAGACAAGAAACTAAAAAGGTTAATCAAATGGAGGGAATACTATGCTAATTGACAGAGAAAAACTTACACAGAAAATGGAAGAAAAAAAACATCATGAAAGACCAACAAGAAGATATAGCAGTCTTAAGACTAGTGAAAGCCTACCACTTGATACTGCTGGAAGTGCTGCACAAGAATTTGTTTCGCCAAAATCGGGAAAAGCACTTTCTTGTGACTCATTAGAATAAGTTGAACCAATTAATGATGGGACATTCGAAGTGTTAGCACCAAAGTCTATAGTTTTCCCCTCTTGCATAGAAGGGTCAAATTCTACACATTCAGCTGATGCAATTGTCGAAGATTTGGCAGAACCTTCAACTCCTTTAACACCCTCACCAGATAGTGATGTCATTTTTAAAGTTCCCTCAGTAGAAGCAACGACTCCTGAACTTTCAACAAAAGAGAGTGCCTTTTCAAAATTATCCTCAACAGACATCTTCATCACCTTATCTGCTCGTGGCTGAAGTGATGACTCAACATGCACTCCTTCCGTAGTTTCCACAGCGAGCACGGCGGAGGACGAGTTTGAATAGGAAAGTTCATCCTTATTATCTTCTTCCACACTGATGTTTGACAACTCAGAAGCTGGATGCTGGTCTTTCCTATTTTGTTCTGAAGATAAATTACTGGACTCCTCCTCGGCATCTGACAAAGACGCAGGGAGTATTTCTTGAATAAACTCTGAACAAAATTGTTTCAGATTTGCACCCGCTATCTGCAATTGGCTTTCAACAAAATCAAGTGGTTCCTGCCAACACACCATTAATGAACTAATCAAAAGCATGTCAAGGAACATTAAAAGCTGGCAGAAACCTAATTCTAATAACCAGAACTCACAAAAAAAAAAAAAAAGGTTAGCCACAATTAAAAGTAGCTGCAGTCTACCCTGTAACATATCCATTATTATTACAGGAGCATGAAGACTAATAAGAACACCAAAGAGGTAGTAATTTGGATGAAATGTATGCCTGTGTATTTTGTGCGTATATGTGCATGAGAGCACCAATTGCAATGTCCTACAACATGAAACGCTCTGGATGTTCCAATTTGACGACAAGCAAAGGAAAACAAAGTGAAACAAAAAGAAGAAAGAGAAAGCTAAAAGAAGTAACAGGCTAACAGCCAAGAAAGAAAATGGCACTTGAGATTGCAATGTCGTACAACATGAAACGCTCTGGATGTTCCAATTTGACGACAAGCAAAGGAAAACAAAGTGAAACAAAACGAAGAAAGAGAAAGCTAAAAGAAGTAACAGGCTAACAGCCAAGAAAGAAAATGGCACTTGAGATTGCAATGTCGTACAACATGAAACGCTCTGGATGTTCCAATTTGACGACAAGCAAAGGAAAACAAAGTGAAACAAAACGAAGAAAGAGAAAGCTAAAAGAAGTAACAGGCTAACAGCCAAGAAAGAAAATGGCACTTGAGATTGCAATGTCGTACAACATGAAACGCTCTGGATGTTCCAATTTGACGACAAGCAAAGGAAAACAAAGTGAAACAAAACGAAGAAAGAGAAAGCTAAAAGAAGTAACAGGCTAACAGCCAAGAAAGAAAATGGCACTTGAGATGGATGTTAACCAACTAAAGATACCTGAGATGTAGCATCAACTTCAGAACAAAGATTTTCCAGCTTTTCGCCAATTTTTCCAATCCAGGCTATGCCTCTACTTGTAAAGTCCATTACGAACAGAAATATCTGAATGCTTAGAATGGTCAGTACACGCTCAAAGGCCAAAAGAAATGCAACCTTCAATTCAAACCAACAAGTACGAAAAATAGTGGTACACATGCAAAATAAGATAACTCTTTGTATAATTGAACCACATTGAGTAACAGGCTGAGCGGACTCTCTTATGAAATGAAAGAGAAATTGAAACATGAGATTTATCTGATATTCAACTAGAACTCAAGATAAACGAATGCAGGCACATGATACAGAGTATAGTTCAAACACCTAACGCCACTTTTTTGGTGAATTTCTGTGTACTGAGTTTGAAAAAGGTCCATCAGAAAATCACAAGTGATCCCAAAAAAGATCTTGCTTTTTCCTCTTTAAATGAGGAAGAGATAAAATAAGCATAGTCCTAATGAATTAGCCTCGCATCATGATACATATTTGAGGAGTAAACCCATTTATATCCAGACTCCCTCCTTTTTTTCAGCCTTTTTCTTTTTGTTGGTATTTACTCTTTTTGTTTTATGACGGTCTGGGCCATATTGCACGCACCTCTTACTATTCCACCGGGTACCTGCTACAACCCACCAGCACAAGTATTGGCGCACAAGTATCGGATAATTCTGCCCACCACGGCTTATGCATATGAGAAGAAATCACCTAATGTTTTTTGTCACTACACGGATTTGATCCTTTCATTGATCATTAGGTGACACCCTTGGCTACTCTTTGTTGAATGCACCTTCTCGTAAGTACAGATTTAGTTTCTAATTAGAATGATCACCCGTTTTCTTTACCACAAGGCAATGTGTGGCATCAAGCGAAAATTTCAGCGTTTAGATAAAATAACACATTCATCCCTTGGAAAACATTATTAAAACTATTTAAAAAGTCCTTGGAAACCTAAATAAATAGAATTTTACTAAAATTGGACCGACAGGAGTCTCATTGTTAATCACGAATTTGTGAAAAGAAACAATATACTACCTCTAGATTCTTACCTTGTTTTCTTTTTCCACTCCATGCAACTAATAAAATCCAAAAAAAGTTCTATCTTTACCCAAAGCATCAAGAACTAAAAGAACTGTTTGACTTTCCCAAATTAGTTTTTGAAAGATCAAACAGAACAGTCAATTTAGCATTCTCATAAACAATGATAAAAGTATCAATATTCAGTTAAAGGACATATGATTAACAAAAAAAAAAAAAAGATTGATGAAACAAACAAGTTCATCATTCTTGAATTAAAGTTGGTCACTTACAAGTTGGAGACAAGAAGCTCTGTAGGGAAAAAACTAAGATTTTAAGAGAAACCCAAATCACCTTAGGATAAAAAGAATTATAGAAAAGGGTGGAAACATAATGAGAAGTAAGAAATTGAAGCAAAGTGGGAGAGAAGAGAGAGATGGTGTAGTAGTCTAATAGGAGTGGGAAGTCATACAGTAGAAATCTAGTAGGCACAGGACTGTGTCTCCTATGCTTCCTCGTTTGCGTGGCACAACCTTGTTTTGTATCAAAGTACAATGCGACAGGGCCCACCATCTACGAGTCATACGGTTTCATTTTTTTCCGTAAATAATGTCAATAATTCAATTTTAAAAAAAAGTAAAATCAGACTATTACTCCTTCGGTCGCAATTTATGTTGAGGTGTTTAATTTGGCACCAAATTTAAAAAAACAAAAAAATGAAGATTCTTAAAATTTGTGATCTAAAATGAATCATGTATATTTGTGTGGTTATAAATTATTTATTAATCGTAAAATGAATATTTTAGGTGTCGTTTGGTTTGAAAGATAAGTAAAAATAGTCCCGGAATAAAATTTTAGTGTCTCTTTATCCCATGTTTGGTTGGAATAAAAATCCGGGATAACTAATCCCGAAATTAGTTATCTCGGGATAAGTTGTTTCCCAACCAAACGAGCCCTTAAAGTTAAATTCTTACTCCCTCCGTCCTATATTACTCGTCAACTTTTCTCTTTGCACGCCCTTTAAGAAATCATAAATAAAAGTGTCCTTTTACAACATTACTCTTATCTCTCTCCAATGAATTATACTCTAATTAATAGTGGTTACTTTCAAAAACAATTAATGTTAAGGTCAAAAAAGGAAAACTTTAATTAATTTTATCTTGATTTTGTAAATGGACAACTATTTTGGGACGGTTATTTTTAGTAATGTGGACAACTAATATGAAATGGAGGAAGTATAGAAATGTGTCACTCTTTTTTAGATTAACTAAAAATGAAATAATGTCACATAAATTGAGACGGTGGGATCTTAAAGGTGTAATACATTAAAAGGCATTCAAATTAAACATTAACAAATTAACAATTATATATAGGGAAAAGGGTCAAATATATCCCTCTACTTTAGTTTATTGGCTAACTTTGTCCTCCGTTAGCCAAAGTAGTCAAATATACCCCTCCTGTTATAAGTTGGGGTCAAATATACCCCTATCATTAGCAAAGTTTCAAAAATACCTCTCATTTCTAACATATTCTCACATAAGCAAGTCTAGTCATTGGAATTGGGTGACATGAACGCCACATGGCATTTAATTTGTTCTATGTGGTGCCTACGTGGCACTTTTTTTAAAAACAATCTAGAAAATTGATTTTTTTAAAACAAATCTGAAAAAATGGCTTTTATTAATAACATGAAACATTTTTGTTTTAATAAAAACCATTTTTTTTAAAATATATTCTCGAAAATTGGATATTTTAGTTAAAAATTCTGGAAAATGATTTTTTTTAGTTAAAAAGTCTGGAAAATATATTCTCGAAAATTAGATATTTAAAAAAAAATCATTTTCCAAAAGACCAGCACAAATTAGCGGGGAAAAGTGCAAATGACCCGATATTGAATGTATGGACAAATTTGGAGTACAGGACTTCTAAACTACGAATAAGAAGCTCTAGTTCAAGTATTAATAATAAAACAAATATCCTATTATATTTGGAACAAAGTAACAGGCCCATCCAAAGAACCAAGAAAACAAGGTAGTATATATGTACATTTTACGTGTTAAAAGGTTTTCGTTTCTCCAATTGATGTTGGGGTCAAACGTAAATGTTAATGTTTAAGAGTTGGCTAATTGGCATTCAAGTAATAGGTGAACGTCCAAGCTCTTTAAGTTTCTCAACTTTTTGGAGTAAAAGAATGAGAGGCCCTGAATATTCGGTCAATGAAATGTGAGAGCAAGTGTAAATTGTCACTATAGAGAGAATTAATAAATAACTTATTATTTAATGAGTCCGGAGCCTAAATGGCATAAATTTGTCACAAAAAAAAAAAAAATCAAAAGGGGTTGCCCTTTCCACAATAAATCAAAAGGAGTTTATCATGGAGGGGGCAACGTTTTACAAAAAAAAAATTGTTAGATTGGAATTAAAAAAAAAACATTTGACGTTTTACAAAATAAGATTTTGCAAAAACGTTGGTCACCCAACATTTTACAAACTAAAGTTTTTTTTTTTTTTAAGATGAGTTACCTTTTGATTTTTCCCTTTTAAAATTTCAGTGAAGCTTTTTTTTAATTCAAACATACACCACAAGTCATATAATAATTAACTCAAACAAATATTCTAACTCTAACCTTTCATACACTAATTTAAAATGCGTTTTCTAATATGTAAACATAAAAAAAATACTAACAATATAAGTTAAATAAACGTCACACATTATCTGAATAGTAAATGTTAAATAAAGATTTTTTTTGTTTTTTTGTTTGTTTTTGTTTATGAAGATGAGGTACCTTTTAATTTTTCCCTTTTAAAATTTCAATGAAGTTTTTGTTTAATTCAAACATACACCACAAGTCATATAATAATTAACTCAAACAAATATTCTAACTCTAACCTTTCATACAATAATTAAAAATGTGTTTTCTAATATGTGAATATAAAAATAATAATACTAAAAATAGAAGTTAAATAAACGTCACACATTATCGGAATAGTAAATGTTAAATTAAATACGTAATTAAACACCACAAGACATATTATATATTTATTATAATAAAGACAACAACATATTCTTGGAAGATTGCATAAGGAAACAACGATCGTACAACTTAGGAAAAAAACATAAAAACCAACAAGCAACAACAACTACTGATTTCTGTCGGGGCAGCGTGCAAGCAAACAGGTCATAACAAGAATCGCTGCCCCGATAGAAATCAGTAGTTGTTGTTGCTTGTTGGTTTTTATGTTTTTTTCTAAGTTGTACGATCGTTGTTTCCTTATGTAATCTTCCAAGAATATGTTGTTGTCTTTATTATAATAAATATATAATATGTCTTGTGGTGTTTAATTACGTATTTAATTTAACATTTACTATTCAGATAATGTGTGACGTTTATTTAACTTATATTTTTAGTATTTTTTTTATGTTCACATAGTAGAAAACACATTTTAAATTATTATATGAAAGGTTAGAGTTAGAATATTTGTTTGAGTTATATGACTTGTGGTGTATGTTTGAATTAAAAAAAAGCTTCATTGAAATTTTAAAAGGGAAAAATCAAAAGATACCTCATCTTAAAAAAAAAAAAAAAAAAAACTTTAGTTTGTAAAATGTTGGGTGACCAACGTTTTTGCAAAATCTGATTTTGTAAAACGTTGGCAACGTTTTACTTGACAATTTTTTTTTTTTAATTCCGATCTGACAATTTTTTTTTTGTGTAAAACGTTGCCCCCTCCACGATAAACTCCTTTTGGTTTATTGTGGAAAGGGCAACCCCTTTTGTTTTTTTTGTGACAAATTTATGCCATTTAGGCTCCGGACTCATTATTTAATAGTAGTTAACAAATTTAATTTGTATAAGAATTCATGCTTATTGAACCCAAGACTTTTGCTTTTACAACTTGCCCAAACCACTAAATCCTACACCTATAAATTAGGACAATACAACAGTTACAATAAACATTGGTATACCACTTCAAACTCACAAATGCGTAGTTTCTCCTTCCCCACGTATAGAATTGTAATTTAGCTTTTCTACGAAGTAAATTTTTCGAAAAAACACTTCTCACAAAAAAATATTTTTAAAATGAGCATATTTTAAAAGTTTAGTCAAACACGATTAATCTATTTCTATCTTTGAGAAACCCAAATATAACATCACACAGGAGAGGGAAGAAAAAGTATGTAATAAAACATGAATGATGGAAATAATTCATTGTTGTGATATTATTCACATAAGCATGTTTGTGTTGAGCTAAAGGAATAAAAGTGTACTTCTTCCCGGGGACGGATGTAGAGGGCCAGGTATGGTTCAGATGAGTCGAATAGTTTTAGCTTCTACCTTGTATATGTGTGAAAAAATTACTAAACATATATAAATAATTGACTTTGAACCAAGTAAATTAAATAAGTTGTGTTAGAATCTCGACTTAAATCTATAAAATTCAAATCTTGGAACCACATCTGCTTCTTCGTATTGGAACGAATCATTAGACTATTGTTGTTTGGCTATTCTATCACTCTTTTTTATTCTTTTTCTGAAGGACAAATATTTTCATATGATACAAAGAAATGAACAATTCATGCAGAACAATGCACTAGTAGTGCAAGATGAGGTTTGATCAAATGCTTAAAAAGATCAATATCTTAGTAAGGCAAACTCTTAGAACTTGAGCTAACAACTAGGGACTTCAGCCTTGAAGTTTCACTACCACCATTGGCTCTACTAGTAATTGTTTCCATATTCTTATAAAGGCTTTGTTTCACAATTTTCTTCATCAGTTTCTTGCTTTCCTCAACAGATCTTGGACTCATTGGTGGTGAATCAATTGGCATCCTTCCTACTTGTGGCCCTGAATGAGGTCCCATTTTGCTCTGCCTTTCATCCTTAAACCATTGTAACAATTTCAATGCTCTTTTTTGGGCCAAAGAGCTACCCAACAATGCCACTTCAAGAAGTACTTGAACAATACCAGCCCTGGCCATTTTCTCCCTTTGAATTGAACTTTGGTGAGCCAAAATCATCAAAATGTATACCGATAATTCTTGGCATTTTGGCTTCTCTTCCCATGTCATTATCTCGATTAAGCTCTCGGGGACCCTCGGGTTATCCTCCATCACCTTCTTCCCCATTAGGGTAACCACAAGATTCACCAATGTGGCTAGTGCTTTCTCTGATACTTCCTTCAATGAAGACAATCTCAATAGAGTGGTTACTATTCCATTAGTTGCCAAACTGGCAGAATTTTCCAGCACAGAGGATATATTGTACAATGTCCCTAGACATGTACATTTAGTCTCAACACTTGAATTTGATGAATCAAGAATGCTGACTACAAATGGAATAATTCTTGAGGAATCCATATTGAATTGGGTGTTGGCTAATGATGATATAGACAAGATCAATTCTGCAAATTCTTGCCTTGTGTTTCCATCTAAGTTGTCTGTTTTTTGGGGTAATTTTGATAGGATTCCTGCTTCTACCATCAGAGCCTTGTTCCTAAAAAGGGAAACCAAGAAAACAGAATAATGTTAAATAAATGAATTATGAAACAATCCGAATCCACTAATATGGCCAAAAAAAAAAACTATATAATAATCAAACTTTAGGGACCCAATTTTATGACTTTCATTAGTTATATTTATTGGTCAACAACTTGGAAAATGATAGAAAAATGGGTAGGAATTGAAGTTGGAGTTAGGGGTCTCCCAATCATGTAGGGGTCCCCAAATAAATAACCATAGAAATTTAAAAACTTATTGAGAGTGAGAAGTCAATAAGATTCGGCAAACCAGATCAGTGCTACGAACTCAAGGTCAACAAAAGTCGATCTTTTCCTACTATTTTTTAATTAATACGTGAGCCACCACACTTTGATCACATCGGCTGACAAATAATGTACACAAGGAAGAATAACATGTCTGTAAAATTAAAAATTATACCACAAATCGCTCTCGCTTCAAACATGGTTGTACTAACTAGTTAATGAATGCGTTCTATGGCAACAACATCAGCATCAATAACAGTAATTTCTAAATCATTTTTCTCTGATAAGAGAAAACTGATATCTTGAGCTAAGAAAAATGTTATCTTTACCGTGTCTAGAACAATCATGACAAACTTTTTTCATGAAATTAATCCAAGTAAGTACTAGTAGATATGTTAAAGGTCAGGTGAATGCTACTGTACACCATCATCATAGAGTCGATTCAACCCTTTTCATAATTACCAAAGGAATGTGGTCATACCACATACTCAGAAGTCCTTTTCGGATAAAATGTTATGGCTAGAAAGTCAAGTTGGACTCACTCAACTAACTTATCTTTGCAATTTTAAGGCTTCCAAAATACTACGGCTATAGACTATAAAGTCAAGTTGATTCGAAAAAAAAAGAAAAAGAAATAATAGAGTCAAGTTGATAAAATCCATTTGCTAGTTGATTTCCTAGTCATACAGGGTTACCACTTACCTACTTAAGGTAAGACAATTTTCGAAATATCATATGGTTAAAAACAAGCAACTAGACAAGTCATGTTTTAGGGGGAAATCTAAAAAAAAAAAAAAAAAAAGGAAGAGAAAAATACGAGAAAGTTAAAGAATAAACTCTTGATGCAATAAAGTAAGATCTTTTCTTTTTACAAGAATAACTATTGCATGATTAAATTGTTTAAAACTCCTCATACATTCAATTTTACATTACTTTAGTCTAAATTCTAGTCCTAATCTTTGCTCAGACAAATCCCAAGAAATAAATAAAAGTAAAAATTCAATGAATTACAACATTTAATTGGACTTATGAATTTTCTTTTTGGATTAAAGTCACTAGGGGTATCAAAATATCATGACTGTCTATTATCTGAGGTACACCGTACAAGTCATGAACTTCTTGGGCACTTAACAGGATATATATTCCCAAGACCAAACTTCACGTGCCATACAGTGGATTTAAAGTAAAAAATTAGCCACTGAAAGTGGCCAGTGGGATCCACGTTTTGATACATTCCATTTATGCAGCTAGTTACAGGTCCAATAATAAATTGTCACGTCATTCCACCGCACTATGAGCCCCCACTAGCTTAATGGGATGAACTTGTACTACGGGGAACCCCTTGTATAAACTAATAAAATCACTATCAAAATCTCAACCAAAAATCTCAGCTCACCAAATTAATTAATATTATATCGTAAATGTTAGTTACAGTCATTTTTTATGACGGTAATATTAGAGCCTTTAGCACGCATATCAATTTGATTACCGGGTAAAATTCATCTAGTGCCTCTTTTATTGAATTTAACCTTGATCTCCAAAGATTGTCACTTTAGTTTTTAAACCATTAATACAAAAATTGTATGAAAAATTGACTAAAAATGCTTTGTTCTTTTTGGTATAAAAGAAAAAACGATGTTCTTTATGGAATGATATCATGAAATAGTAAATACGCCATCTACTGTGTGAATGACGCAATTTAAATTTTAAAATCAGTTCATCTATTCATCATGAATATGGGATAAAATGTAGATAAACATTGAATTTCACCTTTATAAATTGCTCACTCTATGTGATGATAAAAAATACCTCACATAAAAAATAATAATAAATATATATATATATATATAAATTCATGATTGTTGTTCTTATCAATTTTTAAGAATTTCTATACACATATATCAGTACAGCGTCAGAACTAGCACTTAAAACTTGATCATAACTGTTTTTTTTTTTTTATCATAACTGTTAGCCAATGAGAAGCAAGCATGAAAGAAGAAATGAAAACCAAAAATTGATAAAATAATAAAAAAAAAGATTTAACATAAAAGAGTGATTAATATTATGTGAAAGAATTACTACTTACGTGAAAGAGCCATTGGCAAGCTCAACTAATGCTTGCACCGCCAATCTCTGCACCACCTGAGAACCACCAACCATGGCCACAAGCGGTGGAATTACGCCCAGCTCCGCCATCAATTTCCTCCTCTTTACATCATCTTTAGCCAACTTCTTTATCTCTTTTACAGCCACCTCTTTTTCATCACAGCTCCCAAAATGAAGTTTCTTCACTGATTTTTGCATAACCATCCACCCATAATCTTTACTACCCTCTTTTCCCATTACACCCTTTTCCTCTTCTTCAATCACAATCAAAGGTTTCAATGGCTTTTTAGAAGTTGCCTTAAGCTGAAGAAACCGCCTGACTTTTGTGAAAAATCTTAGCTTTATGTAAGTCAAATAAAAATTACTAGTACTAGTACTAGTTGTGGGAGTATTAGGCATATTATTGTGAAGAGGACATATAAGAAGAAAGGAGGGGCCTAGGGGTGGGATTGAAATTCCCAAAGGTATTAAATTAAGTGTGTTTAATTAACTCTTGACTTTTGGGTGAAAGAAAAGGATTAGTATTGGGGTAAGAAGAAGACAAAGAGAGAAGAAGACTTTGTGAGGGGAAAAAACAAGAAGAGCAGAGAGCACATGCAGGCTCACAATCTGTCAGTTACATAGGATGGGAGGAATACGTGAAGTTTTCTGATTTGTTATAAACAACTGTTACATTTGCACTATATAGAGCTTGGCTAGCGGAACATGTTAGAGAGAATTCCACATCGACCCTTAGTGGTTTCTTGTAAATTGTAATTGTGGGAACCCCCCTCTAGTCTTCAAAATTGATTACTCTTGCAAACTTTTGATATGTATTACACTTAAATTAAGTTTCACTTCTGATCTCCAAATTATATTTCATATATATAATTTTCGTATATAAACCCTATAGGCTTTGGGTTTTAATTTGTCGGGTCACGTGTTGTTTTCATCAGGTTGGGTATTTATTAAATTAAAATATGGGATGTGTTGCTGTGACTAATTAAACCATCAAAAGTTATTTCAATTCATTGAAAGGGTAGGTTTCTGGCATTTGTGACTTTTGTGTTACTACGGTGAGAGATTTTAAGTAACAAAACAAAATTGCGCGACTTTATAGACAAAACAGATGTACTTCTGTGACCTTTTATGAAATTTATCTTTTACTAATATATAAGCCGATCTCGTAGTTTAGGTAGCTTTATTGATTTATCAAAACTTGAAGGGTTTATATGAAGTTCTTGAAAGCCTTGCCTCCAAGAAGGAGCAAGAAATGCGTACCTTTGGTTTCTAAGATTTGGTTTTACTCTAAAAGGGACATTGAGCAACAAACTAGTGACGGATGACCTCAATATACACAAGTTTAGGCACCTTTTTCCTGTACAATGAAGTATGATACGACGGCAAAAGTTGTCTATTTTGGTTGATTCAGTTTTCTTTGTTTTTTCACCCGATGACCGGTATTCACATTAAATTTCGATTAAATTCGAACCGCAAGGCACATTTCCGAGGGCAGCGCTATCGATAAAAACTTTTTCCATTATCAAAAATTCAAACCCGATACCTCTGATTAAAGGTGGAGAGGGATCCCAACCGTCCACCACAACTCATGTTGGTTTGATCCAATTATTTAGATTAGCACGTGTGATCAATACTTTACCTTATAGCAGTTAATAAGTCAAATGTCAAAAGGGGTCAAATCATGGCTACTTGCGAGAATGTTAGTGAAAGGACCTAATTTTTATGGACTTTGAGAAAATTGGCAAGCAGCCCAAAGGGAAAAGAAAAAATATGTATAAACACCTAACAATTTTAAAATTTTGGAAGTCTATTTGCAACTTACCACCAGTGACCAGTGTCACATGTTAATTGCATGCTAGTTATTCAGTTTGATTTTATAAATGCAATACTTTTATTTCATTTCAAGAACACCCCAGAAGGATTGTTTCACAGATCATGGATGTTTACCTTTTAAATCTTCATTCAATTTGCATTCAGACCCATTGATTTTGATGCAAGTCATTAATTGTTTGACGTGGGAGTCAGGGTGTACCATGCCCCATGTTTCCCTATATTGGGTTAATAATTTTCGATAGTGTTACACGTCTAATTATACGGTTCAACTTTAACGTTATTTAACCGACCAATCGTACCAACTCAAAAAAAAAAAAAAAAAAACACTTTCTTTTCTTTTTATTTTCTACTTAATTTAACAACCCACGACGAGATCATTAATTTCATGGGAACAAAACTATCCTTAAAGTGCAACATGATTATAGCTTCGTACATGTTCTTTTACATACTTATTTTGCTTGGTGGGATTGTTATAATACATGTTAAAACTTATAAAAGAGGAATATGCAATTTCAAGTGGGAAAAAATATTTTTTAGAGCTCAAAGACAGAAGGAAAGGGCAGGCCCTGCAGGATGTGATCAAGGCTCATTTGCACTTTTCCCCCTATTTTGTGCTCGTTTTTAACTTTTGTCTCTCAAGATAAATAATTCACGGGACATAAATTTATAATTTTGACATTATAATATCTTACAAGTTATGCCCCGTATGACCTTTGCCTTTAAAGAACTTATACCCCGTTAAGTATAGGTTCAATTTTGAACAACAAAAATTAAGGACCAGCCCATTTGGAGAGCAAACCGTGCTATTTCGTCTGTGATCAATGATTTATCAACCAATTTGAAATCATTATAAAATTCCTTATTTGTCCAAAAATTTAACCAAAATTGTTTAAATACAATAAAAGAAATACGCATTTATAACAATATTGATCATCTCATGTGCAAGGGTTCACTAGCTATCATTCTTGGATGTCACAACCTCACAGGGGCTTACTACAATCCAGCTATTGCATTGCATCATTGTTATTGTCATTAAATTGACAATTAATTACATAGATTTAAAGTAAGACAAAAAAGAGTGTAAACCGGAACACACGTGTGAGTCCAATGTAGGCTCATTAGTGTCAGACAATCAAACATAAGCCCGAGTTTCGTGCTGCCCTAACCAACTTAGTGTCAGCTTTCATAAATTTCATAAATCATTTATTGATAATTAATTGAAAGAAAATAATTATATATGGAACATACATATGATTTTTTGTTTCCAAAACCTTTTTTCTTAAAAAAATATTGAGAAATCTTAACAAAAAGGAGAATAGATAGTTTTAGAATCGGAGTTATAAATTGTTATTTACTGTGTTACTAAAGAAAGTTCGACTTTTATATCGACTGGCCGTTCTCCAACATAACTTAAAATTATAAATAAAGGTTTTCTCACTCGGAAGCACGGCTGGTTAAAGGGAAATGAAAGTGTTTGAATATTTTTTTCTCGATGTAGTCTGATTGTCTCTAGTTGTTTGGTTGTCCTTGGCTTTTTTCCCCAAAATTTTTGTGGGGTGGGGGAACCTTTGAAGATAAACTTTTAAACAAATCCTATAAAAACATTATTTTTCTTCTGTATTTATTGAAAATTGATTGGTACGGAAATAGGGGCTGGGGGGGCGGTGTTGTGGAGACTAAGCTAACTAATTCTATAGTAAATCTTACTCAAAGTATAAAGGTATTAAATACGTCATCTACTTAGGGATAAATTAATTACTCATATACTTATAAAATAGATACTCTTAAGGAATTATATAGAATCAATAGGAGCTTGAACAATTAAGGTAGATGAGCTGGATCAAGCTTGCTTATAGAGTATATGTGGTAAGCTATATACCAGCTTCTCTGGATTATCCATCCTTACTTCTACCACCTAATATGCTCGCTTTATTATTAAGTATTGGTTTGGTATTTTGGTAATGATGCCACTAATTTCAAGGTAGGAGAGAAATCATTGACAAATTATGATAGAAATCTATATATTAATGTTCTGATACATTAAGCACTACCTAGGTTTTGCATTTGAATAAACGTTCTTAGGGGAAAAGAAATATTCTTGGCTTTGCTTGGAGAATAGGGAAACAAAGGGACCATAGATAGGGGGAAGCATGAAACATAAATCATTTTATTTTATTCCTTTTTTGTAGGAAAGAAACAAGAAGGAGCAATACTATAGTAGTAGTGTTTTTTAAAACTTTTCCTTCTAATGGTATAAAGGGAATCGAGAGAAAGAAAGTAAACTAATTTTGGTAAAAGTTAAAAATAAAAGAAGCGAGAAGAGAAGAAAAGAGAATCGCTCACATAGTTTTGGTTTATAAGTGGTACAAACATAACATGTAATTTGAGTTCTGCAAAAAACTATGAATTTAAATTACTAATGCATTATTTACCGAGTTTAGAATAATTTGAATTCTACAAAAAATTATGAGTTTAAATTAATAATGCATTATTTACCGAGTTTAGAACCTTGCGCTAGCTGGTCCTCTAAAATTTCTGGCTTACCAATAAGAAAAAAGGAAGAAGAGAGCTCTCTTCTCAATTTTATAAAATTGGGAGTGGAATTTGCATTATAAAGAGCAGTGTTGTGGTTTGGGGTGGCATTCCCACGTTAGATTCCACTTAAAGATTTTGATATCGATATGAATAGTAGGAATCAAAATTAATTGCACCACATGTGCAAATTTAGTTTGGTGTGAAGGAGGCTTTGAGATCAAATAATACTATAATGCATCATCTGGTGTTCCTCTTTTTCGTTTCCTCCTTCTTGGTGGTTCATGATTTTTGCAAATATATGCTAGATAGAATAGAAGTTGGGTGATTCTATGAGGTGTTCCACCACAAACTATATATCCTAATTGTTAAGAAAAAAGGAGAAAAACTCCTTATCCTTAGTTATTTCTAATGGTGAAGCTCAAGTGTCAAAGAATGACTGCCCTTTTACTTCTTGTTTCCCTAAGGCCTAGTTTGAATGAATACCCTATTAATTACTCCTACTATATAATGTTTGAGAAGGTATAAGTGATCCGTATTTTTATACCGCGTGTGTATGTGTGTTGCTTAAACATATTTTGTCTCCATCAGGACTTGAAACTGAGACTTCTGGATTTCAGTGTTTGTCATCTGAGCAATCCCTCTTGTCGATGCACTTATATTAATTTCTCTTTATTTTTGCTCTTGAATTTCTTGAAGATGAATAAATTATAGTCATTTTTTAGTTGAGGACCAGTTGGGGCTAAAATCCTCTACCAAAAGAAATTCACTTGTTCTCAGATTTAATTATCATCTTACTTCGCTTCCTGAGCTTCAAAAACCAAAAGGAATTCATATAAACATTTAAAATTAAAGATAAATAAAAATAGAGTCATCGCAATATAAAGTTCTAGTAGTAATGGCCAGAGATTTTTTTTTTCTTACTTAATGATGTATGAGCTGACGACTAGTTCTGAAATGTTTGAACAAATATCTTGGCATAACTAATTAACAATTATAACTCAAAGATAACATGCATACTTATGTTATGTACTTTAACATTTCAGCTAGAATTTTTAATGAAGTAAACAATAAAATGGATGTCGGCTCATTTGGGACAGTTTGCGAGGTTCATAATACATTTGACGTTTTTTTTCTCTCGCCCGATATCCGGTTGTAGCATGATTATATCCGGATACGCGCTGCATAGGATCTCATTCGAAGGGAAGCGCTCCCTACCAAGGATTTTTCATACCCAGGACTCAAACCCGAGACTTTTGATTAAGGAAAGAGCAGTTTCATCCGTCGCACCACATCCTTTGGCGTGGTTACTGTTGAAGCTGTCTTTTTTTGTGGTGTTAATGTAATTTGGCAGTTAAAATCATATGCACCTAATAGAAAAAGTTTAGTTTTTCGGAAAAGGCGAGTTTTCATCTCGTAGATCAACTCAATATACTTGTTATCTAAAATTTAACGGTCATTTGCACGATTGTCCTTCAAAGGCACTGGTCTTTAATTTTGCCCCTCAAATTGGTGGTCTTTA
Organism: Lycium barbarum; assembly: GCF_019175385.1. Taxonomy (NCBI): domain Eukaryota; kingdom Viridiplantae; phylum Streptophyta; class Magnoliopsida; order Solanales; family Solanaceae; genus Lycium; species Lycium barbarum. The sequence continues at coordinate 81,907,075 of NC_083348.1, read as the reverse complement.
ATTTTTGTCCTTCGCTAAAAATTTTATAGTTTTGGGTTCGAACTCCCGCTCAGTCAAACTTTTTTTAAAAAAAATCGCAAGGTAGAGTTTGGATTCGCAGGGCAGAATTTTGCATGCAAAACTCTACTTCAAGCAGAGTTTCAAACTCTACCTTAGGGCAGAGGTTTGCATTCAGGCAATTTTTTTTTTTTTTGCTTTAACTTAGTTGGAATTTTACAAACCTCTACCTTAAGGCCTAAATTTTGCTTGAATACAGACGCATATCTAGCCTACAAAATAGGGGTTCAACTGAACCCCAAACTTTGACGCGGATCCTAAATTTATGTGTAAAAAGTTATTGAAATTGCAATAAATAGTACATATGAACCTCTAACTTTAAAAATATAATGGGTCCAATGCTAAAAATCTTAAGATTGAATCCATAAAATTTAAATCCTGGATCCGCCTCTGCCTGAATAGACATAATTTTGGGCAAAAGTTAGGCCTTAAGGCAGAGATTTGCCTTAAGACCTAATTTTGGGTAAAAGTTTGTCTTAAGGCCTAACTTTGCTTCAAACCTCTCCTTGCGATTTTTTTTTTTTTTACTCATGAGCTGGGGTTCGAACCCAGAACCTCGGGTATTAGGCGAATGGCAAAAATTAAAGACCACCAATTTGAGGGGCAAAAATTAAAGACCAGTATCTTTGAAGGGCAATCCTCACAAAAAAATGAAATCCAATTGGTACTTCCTCCGGATCGAAAAATGTGTCCACTTAGTTATTTGCACATCTCTTAAAAAAAATTTAACTTCTAGGCAAAAATATGTAATTTGACTAAAATTAGTATTGAGATTTGATCACTTAACACTTAATGAGAGCAATTTTTTAAGAATAAGGTTAATTGTTTCTTGATTGGTTACACTCCTTTTGAATTTAAAAAAAAAATGATAAGTGGACACTCTTTTAGATCTGGAGGGAGTATTATATAATCCCCATCCTCTGAAAATTCAATTCCTTTCATGGTTGAAACGAATCAAAACTTGTATTTTTGGAGCCATAAATTCTAACAAAATATCAATAATTTAAGTAGTGGTGAAACCAGAAATTTTATTAAGGAGTGTCAAAATATAAAAAGTAGACACACGAAAAAAAATTAAATAGTAGTTATATAAAACTAAAATTTGACTTAACTAAACAGAGTAATTTTCCGACGAAAGGGTGCCAATTGACACTCCTTAACATAAGGTGGGACCACTAAATGCATTTATATCATACTTGAGATTCAAATATGTAAGTAAATTTTGATCTATTTTATCACTACACTAAAAGTTTCCCCTCATCTAAGCCGGCTAACAAATAAACATATAAAAAAGGGGGTTATCCTAGCTATCTGCATGAGAGGAAAAAAATTTAATCATATATGGTGTTTTTGTCAAATCAATAAATAAAAAGACATATATTGTTTATACACACATTTGACACTTGACAATGACTAATTGGTTGTGTTCTCGAATCCCGCACTTTAAGTTTTAGCTACTATGATTAAATTATTTGGATCTGGCTCCTCTCTATTACCCTTCCTCTCCATTTCGTCAAGTACACATTTAGATGAGAGACATGTGTCCCATTTAAATTTCAAAGGTCAAGATTTTATTACACTAACAAGTATCATAACTATAGTTTACTGAATAATTTTTGGATAAGTACGCGCTAACTTTAGCAAGAAAAAGATATTTCCCACAATTTTTGGTACCCATTTATATCATTATTTCATCTTATATAACAATACTTAAATGTTAAAATTTAAAGAACCTGAACCTAATAACGTGTTTGTTTAGCCTGATAAACAATAGTCTTCAAAAGCATTTTGGGTTTTTAACAATGTTTCTTTTCACAAACAAAAAAAAAAAAAAAAAAAGAAGAAGAAGAAGATTAAAGAATATTCTTAAAAAATTAAAGCAGATTTTTTTCCTTTAAACACAGTAGGCTGAAGACCTCTCGCCTCTTTTTTTTTTCAGTTCTTTTATTTTATGGTTTTTGTCAACATTGATATTTTTTCCTTTTTTGTTTTCTCAATATAATATTTCAAAAATAATGGCACAAAAAGTCGTACATTTTAACATTTCAATATTATTATATAAGTTGAATTAATGATATTAATGGGTACCAAAAATTGTGGGGAATATCTTTTTCTTTCCAAAGTTGGTGTACTTTTCCAAAAATTATTCATTTAACTATAGTTTATGATAACAAAATGGAGAGGAAAGGTAATATAGAGGAGCCAGATCCAAATAATTTAATCAACATAAACATATAATACAAATAAGTATTTATCGGTTGCGCAATATACTTTCTCCGAAGAAAATTCAATGGAACTTCCTTTATTACATGTCACCGCCTTTGAATATACTCTCTCCAAAAGTGGGACCCACATGGCATTTGAGTGAAAGCAAGCAGCGCTAAGCAGAGACGAATTTAGAATTTCTAGAACACGAGCTCACTATTAAAAAAAAAGGAAAAAAAATATATTAAGTGGGCTTGATCCCTAAACCTCTAGGTAAATAACTTAATCTTCAACCAAGGGCACCATTTAGCTTTTTTTGTAAAATGTGTTTCAGCCTATACTATTATATTAATTTTAGAAAATATATACATAAAATGCCTAGTTTTATGCAGAGATCATGTGTTCACGTGTCCCATTTTTTTCACCTAAAATCTCCCCTAGCGCTAAGTACTATAGAAAATGATCAAATTGACCTCCACTCAAATTAGAATTCCATGAACCACATATGTTGACGAAGAGGAGCTTGACTCCCTCTTATAGAATAAGAGAAAAGGAGTCATGAAAACATTTGTATTTGACGTTAAAGCTTTTTGTTGTATTATGTTGTGTATCTTATGTGAAAGTTTCGTTATTCTTTTCCTTATCCAACTTTTGGTTCCTTGGCAATAGAAAATCACACTCCTTTTAATTTTCCATTGTTTGTCTCAGGATGACTGGATCTTCGAATACATTGTCTATTGCATTATTATTCACAACTTTGGTTAAACCAAAACCTTGACATAAACTTGGACACATTGTCCCAAATTTCAGCTGAGCTAATCAAGATGGCGACTTCAAACCCAAAATGGAGAGTCCACTAAAATAGAAAGAAAAGATGGGACAAAAGGATAAGAATTCTTTCTTTTTCTGGACTGAACTGTGGACAGCTATGAATGATCCAACTATAAATCTCTTTAGATAAAGAGAGTAGGGACCAACAAGTGTTGTGGTGGACGGATATGATTCCTTCAATCTTAATTAGAGGTATCAAGTTTGAATCTTGGGTATGAAAAAAATTAATGTTAGGGAGTACTTTTTTCCTTAATGGCTAACGAGACTCAAATCTGAATTTATGGGGCCCCATGTATCGGACATCGAATAGGGAAAAAAAGAAGGGTAAAAAACATAATTGGGCAGAATTTTAAAAATATTTATTATTTCGTAGCACAGTTACTTATTTTACATGTCTGTCAATGCATTTCTTAACAGTTTCTTAAACTCGATATCTCGTCATCGAAGCCAAGCTAAAAATTAGGCATCTTAAATATCCCAACAACTTTGTTCCCTGATTTCATGCACAATTTTATCTTTTTCTCACGCTTCTAATATTTTTTTCCCTAACACAAATGATTATTTTATGGGAAATGACCTAATAATACTATTTAAGACTACATATTACAAAATATAAGAATATTTTTATTTATTTACAAAACATACCAGATCTGGAAAAAATAAAAGTCCAACCTCCCCTCTTTTTCCTATTTTCTGTTTTATATTATACAGATCCGCCCCACCCTTCCCTTCCCCTTCCCCTTCCCCTTCTCCTTCTTCTATATTTCCTCTGAAACTCCACAGCCCCGCGCTTCCCTTTCCCTTCCCCTTCTCCCTGTTCTATATTTCCTCCCAAACTCCACAGCCAACACCCTTCCCTTCCCTTTTTTCCGTTCTCTGTTTCTATTATACAATTAAAGATCATCAACCAAATCAAAAGTCTAATAAAAATGGAGGGATTGGTGTTTTTTTTAAATCTGCGTTTTTTTCAAAATTTTGTGTTCTTCAAAGATGCTGCCGGAGCGTGACTTGAACTGGCTAATGTATTAATCTCTAGTTCTCCAATTGGTGCGAAGCGGCAAAACAAGGGAAATTTGTGCGAAATTTTAAGCCCTACGTGAGATTTGAAATGTGGTTTTTTTTTTCAAATTTTGAAGTGAGATTCAAATTTGTATTTAAGTTGTATGATAATTGTATACCGAGTTTGTATGAAAATTATATATTGAGTTTTCTATGTTGGTGTTGTTATTGTTGTTGTATCAAATTTGTATGAAAACTACATTACAATGTTACTGCAGTTGTTTTCAATTTTAAAAAAGCTATGAACTTTGTACAAATTTACATAGTTATATACAAATTTCATACCCTTTTTATACAGTTTTCATATACGAAAAATGTGAGAATTTTGAGCCTTGAACAAGATATACATATTTGATATAGTTTTCATACACAAAATTTTGAGGCGAAATTTTGAAGCTTTGAGCGAGATATACACATTTCATACAGTTTTCATACACATTTTTGAGCGAAAATTTTCGTATATGTTTTGTAAAAAATTTATCGTTATGTTTTGTAAACTAAAAAGTATTGTCATATTTCGTAAATATACCTATTCTTACGTATATATACGTCATTCTCCCAGTTAAGGAAGATACATAAATCATAATAAAGAGAGAGAATAAGATTGAATTCCTATTTTAGTAGGATTATTAATTATAAGCATACTTTATGAATATGTGATAAATGTAATAAATCTGCTCGTTTTGAAGAATTTTAAAAGTTATGCTATTTATGTGCATAAAACTAAAACTGTGACAAGTGTAATTTTCTCAAAAAATAAAAAAGAGAGTAGCTAACCGGGTAAAATCTAAACAATGTTATTTCCCAGAGTTATAATTGGAAAATAACCATTAAAATAGCCAATTTTTATTCACAACATTGTAATAGATTTCGAACTTAAAAAGTAAAACTCCATCGCAGTATTCTGGACAAAATCCAGGACACTCTCGTCATGAATTTTCACCTATTTTTTAATTTATAGTTTCACGGATTACAAAAATAGTATCTTGGATTTTTCACTTGCTTAAGTTTGAAATCTATGACATATGACATCATCAGGGTATTTGCACATTAAAGTGGCTACTTTTCAACTAATTTTCAAATACTGGTTATTTTTCAAATAATGGTCTGAAAAGCGGCTGGCCCTTACAATTATGATTATAAGAAAAAGGCCCATATAATTGTTTCAATTCTTTTTTTTTTTCCGCGGATTGGCCTTCATTTGGGATGGACTTTAATTTTAGTCCTTCAAATTGACGGTTTTTAAGTTTTTTGCTTCGCCTAATACTCCAAGGTTACGGGTTTGAATTCCAGCTCAATTAAAAAAAAAATAGCAAGGCATGATTTTCAAAACTCCCTTAAAGACAAAAGTCAAAGACCACCAATTTGAGGGTCAAAAATTAAAAACCACCCCATCGAAGGCCAATCCTGCAAATTTTGAATAAACTTCTTTCAATGGCCAAGACCCCTGAGGACCCAACTAACAAAATTCCTAAATAGGCGTTTCATTTAGGGGTGTTCAAATGAGACCAAAAAATCGATCCGAACCGGTAAACCGACTTAAGAAACAGAAAACAAGCTTGGTTTGACTTGATTATTTGGTTTTAAATTTTAAAAAACCGATAACATTTGATTTGGTTTGGTTTGGTGTTAAACCAAAAAAAGCCGAACCAAATGATAGATACATACATATTTAAAATATTATATATATATATATATATATATATATCTTCAAAATTTTGGCTCATTCCAAGTCCGATACAAATTCAAATAATTAGAAAGAAAAGTGTAGGCCATTTAAGTTTAAGGTAAAATTAAAAAAAAAATTTGCCAAATTACTACTAATTAGCTAGCATTTTATCCGTAACAAATTAAAGGGAAGAAAATGGCAATTGGAATTTAAAAAGTTTGGGTAGATGACCTTATCTTTCTGTTTATCATTTTCTGTTTTAACTTCTGTGTTTTCTTCTCAATGCTTCATAAACACGATCGGTCTAGATAACGAAAATTTCGGAGGGGCTGCGTAATATTAAAAGGCTATATGTAGGGAGGTAACTAGAATCATGAAAGGTAAATGTTATGTTTATGTAATTCCTATACTCATAGTCATAGGCCTATACCTGAATAAAGTTAATGAATTAATTAAGAAGATTCTTAGATTTGAATGGATCACGGTCGAAGCCGTATTTAGTTACCATTTGATTCAAAGGCTCTTTGTATTAATACGTTCTTAAAATCCGAAAAAAATCGCAAAAACCGAACCAAACCGTAAAAACCGAAACCGATAGAATTTATAATATAATGGTTTGGTTTGGTTTGAATATTAGAAAAATCCGACTTAATTGGTTTGGTTTGGTTTTAACCAAAAATCGAGTCAAACCGGACCATGAACACCCCTACTTTCATTCAGTTCGTTCAGCATCTCATAAACTTTCTTATTATCTGCTAAAATGATCGTTATCCATAAAAAATTATTTCCTCTGTCCCAGAAAGATTATCCTCCTTTCCTTTTTAGTCTGTCCTAAAAAGATTGTCCCCTTTCTATATTTAGAAACAATTTAACTTAATGAGATGATTTATAGCCACACAAATATCTAAGACTTGTTTTGGACCACACATTTCAAAAGCCTTCCTTTATTTCTTAAACTTTGTGCTAAGTCAAAAGAGGATAATCTTTTTGAAACGGAGGGAGTAATATTTTCACAAAGCAATTTATACTACATCACCTCATTCATCATTCACAATAGCCATCCTTATAAGAAATCCACATTTCATGCAAGTACAAAGACAAAGTAACAACAATCTATTTACATATATAGTCAGGCCACTGATGTAGCTCGTAACATTAAGTTCCAACGCATATGAACCGTCATTTGATAACACAGAATATGAAAAACGTCATACTAGATAATATACAAGCTGTTGAATGCTATTAAAGTGGCGATAACTGTGATCAGAATAAGCTTGAAGAATCGAAGCAGGAAATACGTTGCCTCTTGTTTGGATAGGTTGAGTATTCCGGAAATGCAGAAACTTTATCCAGGACAGAACTAAATGCCTGTCGAACAGAGGATAAGAGAATTTCCCCATCTTCACTATTACCATGTCCTCCTTCGATCATATTCGTGAAGACAAATTCGTTCTTAACTCGACTTCCTAACGTTGATATTTCTGACTTAACCAAATTCAAATGAAGGGAATTGATAACTTGTCTTAAATCTGACAACAGATCAGGCCTGTATTCACAACAAATGGATGCCCTATAACAACATGTTCCATGTGCATTTTCAGCAATTGTTTCAACTCTTATGTCATCAGAGTCCAATGGAATGAAGAAACTTTCACTAACATGACTTGCACTTTCCTTCAATTGTTTCACTTGGCATACTACTTCAGCTAGCAATGCTGCTTTGTCCATCTGAAGTAAAAGTTCTAACCTTCGGTCAGTGGTGGAGCCAGAATTTTCACGAAGGGGATCCAAAATATAAAAAAAATCCAAAATATAAACTTACAAAGAAGCCAAGGGATGCATCTACTATATAAATAAAAAATAATTTTAACCTTATATATACAGTGTAATTTTTAGATAAAGAAGGTTCGGATGAACCCCGAGCTCTCCCCATGCCTTCTGTAGAAGCTCAATGCAAGAAACTCATTGACTAACTTTCTTCATAGAAATAGTTAGGCCATGGTAGATAACATGAAAATGACTATCTTAATAGAAAATTTGTGTTTAAGTCAAATGGTTAAGTCATAAGTAGTTGTTAAGGTCTTGTCAGTTTTTGCACCAAAGTACTAACTACAATAACATAACTAAAAAAACAATAATATAACTAATTAAATGGTGAACCAAGTCAAAAAGTAACAAAGAGAACAGTCCTAACTACTACTTTACAATAATATAACTAATAATTGAACCAATCGAAAACGTGTTGGCATAGATCAAGAGATAGAAGTCACCAGCGGACTTTGCACTCTACAGTTTGATTACCTTAATCAAATGAAAATTTAAACAGCCGACAAACCGCCAAAGACTTTACTTTGGTGATGAAATTCTAGCAGAAATTTAAAATCTTTTATGTTTCCATCAATATGCAAGCTCTCAATAAAACTTTGACCTTTATTCCAGAAACTAGCTACTTTATGAGAGGACCAAATCAAATTAAAACATGTTGAATTTTACATAGAAGTAACCCTCCTAAACCTTCTTCTCTTAGAACAAACAAAGTAAACAGAAAGAAGAAAATGAATAATAACTGGATATCTATAATAAATCTTAGAAATGGTAGTCACAGATAGGCACATAAATGAATTTTTTAATTACTAGAAGCCGAAGGAAACTTATGTTGCTTGAGCTTTTCAAAATGCTGGCGGATGCATGTTGAATCCTCCTAAAATAGTGCATTTTTGAGGATCCGACATAAGTGCAATAACATTTTTGAAGACTCCTAGCAACATAGCTATAAACATCTTGTCAACCTCGATTTAGTGGCCAGTGAATCACTGACCAAAGACAAAATTTTGGAGAGATTCTTCATCGATCTAGCAGCCAAAACAGAGTAATATGGTTTCATCCTTCAAGATTTAAGCACCCAAAAATGAAATTTGTTTCTTGCTTTCCTCGGTATGTGAGAGTTTGGGAACACAACCATGGATGTTATAGAAGCTTGATTTTATTTGAGTTAGTAAATGAAACAAAACTGACCTATCAACAATTTTGATTCTCACGTTATCTGACACATATTTCAAGTTGCAGTATTACAGAGTATATTTTTACAACTTTATTCTGACTCAGTAGCATGATCATAATAGGAACAACATAAGAACCAATTTTCACCTAAAAATAGACAATAAAAAGCACCAGACATGTAATCTAAAAAGTCATTTCCTAACATCCTTAAAGCTCCATTGTCAACAAAAGGGAGAACTTACTTTGTTAGAGGATGGCACAAGATTGCGAAGTGTGGTCAAATGAGCATTGATCCTCTGCCTTCTTCGTCTTTCTGCCTCGCTATGGCTCTTCAATGCAGCAATAGTTTTCCCCTCTGATTTTCCAACTTTTTTTTCCACTCTTCCACTAGCCTTCACCAATTCACCTTTCTTACTATCCAACACCAAACTTTGTGGAACCCCTTTTGCCTCATTCTCACAAAACTCACCTAAATTCCCAGAAATCTGACAGTTCATTCTAACAAACTTATGCACACAAATATAATACCTTTACGTCTTTCTTGTATATTGTTGGTATATCACAATTAAACAAGACTCAAAACAAACCATAAGTTATTAAAGCAAAGATATTTAGTTACTAGGATTCAAGAACAAATTGACAGTACTATGAGGAAATTGAAAAAACAATAAAGGGTCAAGCTCCAGGAGGACGACCTGTAGGAGCAAACCAGAAAGAGATCATTCGAGGGGCAATCTTGAAAAATGTGAAACATGAGCAAATGTTGGCAGCAGAGAGAGTGGTAGTTGTGATAGTTTTGGACATAACTGCCATAGAAGAGGTAAACTAGAAGATTTAAATGTGAACTTTTAAGCAAATTATTGGGAAGACAAAATTAGCAAGAAAACATCCACATTTTCTTTCTAATGGTCTTGAATTTCAGCATCTCGATGAATATGAGGTTGACCTTGTTGAGGAAATCGATGAATATACAGATAAAGAAACAAAGATTTTGTGTGTTGTTGAAAAGGACAAAGTGGACACAAGACTTTTTGATCTTCTTGGTTTTTAGATACAGAGGACACAAGTAAAATTTTGACTTCTCTTGCTATGGCTTATGGTGTTTAGTATAGGAGTTGATGATATAAATAGAGAATTGAAAATTTGCCAATTCGAGCAAAAAAAGATAAATAAAATATGTTTTGTAAATAAAAGACAATGTATATTGGATTATAAATTTGAATCCGTATGTGGAGAAATGCAAATAAGTTGACCGTAAAATGAACTATATAAGATATTGGATGAAGGTATGAATGTTGAACGTATTTATGATTTTAAATGTAGCCCTTGTCATTTACCTTTAAAAGTAGAACAAAAGTACTTATTAAAGAAATATTGTGCAGTGTTTCTATGTAATGAAAGGTTAATTATAACGTGCATTGATTAATTCTAATGTAACCCCTATGGTCCAAAAAGGGTGTTATTTATTGTTTTCGAGAATCAAATGTGCGGCTCTTTATTAAATATTTTTAAATGAATTCTTCGTCATTTTGTACATGAAAAAACTTAGAAATTGTAAAAATAATATATTATACGCTACCTGATTTTGCTATAGAAGTTTGACAAATTGTATCTGGTGAGCCAAAGTGACAAGCTTCAAAATTGGTCCAAGCTTGATCCAACGAACCCCTGCAGGATGACTATTCATATGTGTTCGATAATTGCTACAAATTATATTATTTATGTTATAATTAAAATTGATTGATATTATTTATGTTATAATTAAAATTAACTACCGAATAACTCATGGAGACAATGGTAATTTGAAAGATTTGCATACCTTTATCTCCAAATATTTAATGAAGAGGAAAAAAAGAATGCACAAAATTAAAATAAATAAAAAATTAGGTGATAATAAGAGTACTAAAATAAAACTCCTGCATCCATCCTTAGTCTCTTTCACACTCTCAATTCTCAGACGTCATCTCCAAATGATCAGTCTAGAACCTCACTAAGTCATTAGGGTTTAGCATTTCAGTTTCATATAATAAAACGTAGCTGTGCGAATTATGATTAGAATACGATTAGCTTGTAATCGAGCGGCCATTAGAGTAGTTGAAGATTGCAATAATAGAGGTTGAATATTGCAATAGAGTATTACTTTATTGCCTTTCCCTAGTGGCTAGTATTTAAAATTATTCAGAATATGTCCGAAACCGAAAACCACAAGAAACGGTAGGTCATCATAAAAAAGTCTAAAAACATAACATTCATGCATTTACAAGTATTTGAAGTTGTGAACCCTTTTAGCTATTAACGTGTGTACCTTTAAAATCTTTTTTTTTTTAAAAAGAACTAAATACAAAAATGTCAAACTTAAGTTAGGTTTTTATTTTTTATTAAAAGTCAAAATCTCTTCTTGTTCACCAATAAAGAGTCAAATTTTAAGTATTCTGGTTTTAGAATCTCAATTCTCGATTGATTGATTGACTCTTAAACAATTAACCATAAAAGTTGAGACATCCATAAAACTAATAGAGCTATGTAATTATAGTGAACGCAACCCCTAAATATATGCCCCACAATTAATCAACTCTCAAATCTCTGATTACCCTTTCGATCGACAGTTAATTGCTTTAGTTCATTTTGAAGTTCATGTTACAGTCCATTAATCTGGATTGCAACTTCTAAGTGCTAACCATGAAGTGATGAGATAGTTAAAATAATTGTATTAAAATATTTAGCTGCTGAAAATGGCTGGCGTAAACGTTTTCGTTACTTCTAATTGGTAGACTTCCTTTTCAGGTAGGCTTTGAAGCTGTTCACATATCATTATCCATGACATAGCCTTTGATACTTAGAAAGTAACAATAAAGAGATAAAAAAGATTGGACTAAACCAAGTCAGCGTTAAAGTTAGTACCCACTCAATAAGGGGCGGAGCCAGGTAGGGTTTAGGGGTTCATCCGAACCTCCTTCGGCGAAAGATTATACTATTTGTACATGATAAAAATTATTTTTTATGTATATATAGTAGATGTTGAACCTCCTTTAGCTTCTTCGTGTGTTTAATTCTTCATATTTTGAACCCCTTAAGGAAAAATCCCGGCTCCGCCACTGTTAAATACTCATTAGAAAATTATTACCGTTTATAGCTAGTTAATTATCATGGTGCATGGAACAGAGAGTTGAGGGTTAGCAATATTATTTAGTTAGTTAATTATTAGAGTTCGAGTTAGTTATATATCAGTACAAGTATAATATCGAATTATTCTGATCACTTTTAAGCTATAAAGGCAAATGCCTCATTTTCTCCCACTGTATATTCAGAACTGCTTTAAAATCAAGACTAGATGTTGAATTGAATATCTCGCTATAGACTTATAGTCTATACTATAAATTTTTTGCGAGTTGTGCATTTGGCCTTCTTTCCCTCCTTCAAATACTATGAAATATGTACGTAATAGCACTAAAAGATGAGCAGAACCTTTATAGGTACTAACAAAAGAGATAGTTCTAGTAAGTTCATTCCCAATTTTAGTTCATAGAGTGGATGTAATTCAAGTTTCAGCAATAGACAATTAAGCAGCAAAGTGCAGCCCATAGATCTATATAGTTGAGTAGTTGATGCCCATCTCCTTTCAAATGATGGCCCATTAATTTAATTTCATACACACATATTGTTGTTGCAACTTGCAAGGGATCGAAAGCCGTGATAACTCAACTCAAATTTAGGCAATAACAATCATATATTTCACATGATGAACATTAAAATGTACAATTTAGAAGCTGGCACCTTTTAAGTGCTATAACTATGGACAGTTTAATCATAGTCTACTTCAAACCCACAACGTATTCACATGTAAACATGGTTGAAAAGTACTTTAAAAAACTAAGGATAGTTAATTTCCTCTAGGCAGTGGGATAAGAAGCGTCCATGGCAAGTCCACAAAGGCCTTCTTTATCATGAATATCCCTTTTCATGTGTGCATATCCATTTTCGCCCCATTTACTGCCCCAAGAATTCTTTATAATCCAATATTTTGTACCATTACTTGTAGCACCATATCCCACTGCTGTAACAGCATGGTTAAGCCAAGTGCTACATGATCCGCTGAAAACTCCACTTGAATAGAACTGGAAATCGAAGCTGCTCCCATCGATTGCCACTGATACTGGTTGATTAGCTACAGCCTGCAAAAGGGCCTTCTCGCTGTTGGCTGGCACATCTTCGTATCCTGTAATTAGCCATTAGTGTTAAATGGGCGGATTGAACTATATCTGGACGGGTTTAAACATGTTAAGTTGATAAATAGGTTGGGTCATAAACCATCCAATGTTAATTTGCTGGGGCAAGTGCATAGTAGTCGATTTTGGAACCATCATTTAAGCCCAAGCCTTGATGTATAAAATTTTGCAAATTTAACCACTTTGAGCCAACTTCAGGCATACGCAACTGAAGTTGCAAAAATTTGCGTCTGAAGTTTGGTAGCAAACTTTCAGCAGTTTTTCCTGAATTTTCACACATATATGTTCCAAATCTAAATTGAAAGTAGTTTTTTCTGACACTTGAACTACAATACTTATTCCTGTCGATGTTTTCAAGCTTTTCCAATAACACCACTTGATTTAAACTCAATTTTCATATTCGAAATTCAAGATCCTTTTTCAAGGCTTGTAATAATGGTGATTTAAATGCTAAAAATCCTTAACTGGCTATAAAGTATAGATGCAGAATTTTTTAAAAAAGTGGTTGTGCATTAAATAATGTTGTGCAAATTTTCTAATTTGCATGTTTCAAAATTGGCAGGTCAATTGGATTAAACAATGGGCCAGAACCTAACTCACCCAAATTGAAGCCATTTTTCATATTATCATGGGCTAGATATAACACCCATATATATACCTGTAATCTTGGCAGCTGAAACAGTTGACCTTTTCTTGTTACAGACACCATCTGCTGCCTTGTATGGATAGTTAGCTTCTGTAGTGAGGCCCTTGTTTTTCATAATGAATTTAAATGCAGTGTCCAATAGTCCACCACTGCAACCTTCATCCTCACCTTCAACATCACAGTCTACAAGCTCTTGCTCTGATAAAGGGACTAACTTTCCTGTTTTCAGTTGGTGTAGCCCTTCCATTGCACCTACTGCAGAAAACGCCCAACAGCAACCTGTGTGTTTTGCATAGTAGCAACAAATTTATATATTGCTACAAATTGAAAGGACAAGTGAGTTTTTTTTAAAAGAAGCAAGCTGCCCTTTTCGGAAATTTCAATAAAATGATGTTTTGACACTGTCACAAAGAAATGGAAATTCCTCCCCTGTTTTTGACACTCTGAAACACATACAGTTGTACTGGATACTAGGCTGGGCATAAATACTGAAAACCCAAAAACCGGACTGAACCGAACCGAATTAATTTGGTTGGTGTTCGGTTTTTCGGGTTTTCGGTTCGGTTTCGGTTTCGGTTTTCAGAAATTTTGGTGTTCGGTTCGATGTTCGGGTTTTAGAGTTCGGTTTTTCGTGTTTTCGGTTTAAACCGAAATTTTATATATTAGCCAAAAAATATTAAATGGCTACTGGTTTATGTAATTTTTGGCTACTGGTTTGGTGCTACCAAACATAAAAATGGCTACTGGTTTACCATTGAATTTTTGTTTATGATTCAATGTTCATAGGAAAGGGCAAAACATACGATTGGTGTTTTTGCATGTTCATGCATATCAAAAAAACCGAATTGAAAAAATCGAAACCAAACCGAACCAAACTTCAAAAAACTGAAACTGAAAGAACCGAACCGAACTAGTTCGGTTCGGTGTTCGGTGTCCACCTTCAAAACACCGAAACCGAAATAGCCGAACCGAAGTTTAAAAAAACCGAACCGAAGAACCGAACGCCCACCCCTACTGGATACTCCCTCTCTCCCCGTTTATGTCGCACCACCATTCGGATTTACGATAGTCAAGCTTCTTAGTTTTCAGGGTAAATTCGGACCAAGAATTTTAAAATAAAATTTACATATTTGAAAACTACGTAAAAAATATCATAAGTCACAATAATTAACAATTCAAAGTATTTAAAATACATATGAAAATATAGAAGATAGTATTTCAGATGGCCACTGAACAAAGGATAATTTACTCAAAAAGTTACTCAACTTTGTTTTTTAACCCAAAAAATATTTGAAATATAGTGTTAAAAAGAAACTAGTTTAACTATCGAAATTTGAATTGTGTCACGTAAATTGGGACGAACAGAATAGTTATTTTGGAAGGTGGGGTGGTGCTAGAATGTAAAAAGAGTGCAGGAAAAATCTTGACTAACATATAGTGGCTTACATTTTGTTATCAACTAATTCAAGGAACAAAATCCGAGTCAAAACTAGGATTTTGTCCAATAGGAAAAAGTTCAACTCTATACGTTTATGGAGCACTTAATTAGTTGCTTTCTTAAGGAACGTGGCGAGTCTATTAAATAGAGATAATATTAGCAAATTCATGTACTTACCACAATTTTTTTGGTCCTTGATAGGGGTAACGGCACCTTTCTTTCTCCAATCCAATGTTGGCGGTATGTCTGTCACATTAGCGTACCTAAAATGTGTTCTTGGCTTTGAGGAAGACACCACCTTAGGATGTGATGACCTCTTGTAACCGGTATGTAACACACGGAATTCCTCATTTGTGAGATCAGTAAATTTATTAACGCCAAGTTTGTATCCTTTATCTTCATCTGCATTAAAAGTTTCTATACGTTCCACGTTTTCTTTGAATATTTTAAAACGCATTTCTTTCTCAAGCAAATCTTTGTAAACTTTGTCATGACGAGCAATCCATTGCTCATGCCTAGCTCGCATGTTTGCCTCATAGTTAATAGGACGTGATGAAGCTACTTGAGAGTTCCACAGTCCCAAAACTATGAAGAACAAAGCTAAGAAAAGGTATTGGCTAAGGTTCGCAAAAGCCATTATGAAATACTACTAGTTATTATTATGAAGAAACAAATAGTATGAAAGATTTTCTTGGATGAATATTAAAGCATGCATGGCAGAGGTATTTATAGGCAAGATCAATCCATACAAGTTGAATCTCCTGTTGGTGTTGCATAGATAAAGACATGCAATTTAGGTTTCTTGCACAATTTTCTGATTCAGACACTTTTGGATGGAACAAGATCAGTTAAATCAGTTATCGTGCTTAGCATGAAATTGTTGCATATTACTACTTCGATTGCTGAATTTTTTTAGTAGCGCTTATTAATTACTCCCTCCGTCCCAAAATAAGAGTCTAGTAAAAGAAAATTGTCCCAAATTAAGTGTCATCTTAGAAATTCAAAACAAAAAGTGGCAAGTATTTCCAATTATGCCCTTAGCAATAAATAAGTAGTCCTCTTTAATATTGCTCAATTCTAAAAAAATATTTAATAAATAGGGGTAGTATAGTAAACTCCACATTGTATTTATTGATTGATATGCAAATATAGATAATTTCTCATGTTAGCAACTCACAATGTTAATACTAATTTCAAGATTTATTCGCACACTTACTCACATCTGAATAGAACATAAAAAATTTGAGATTACTTAACAAATGAGACTTTAATAAATCGAATCTCAACTACTTTTGTTAAGATCTTAAAAACTATAATCATCTAATCGATAACATATCGAAAAGGCCTAACACAATGGAATGGTTGTAGTAATACATACATCCCTTAAATGAAATTGTTGCTTTTAGATTACACTGATGCCCTCCTTCCTCCTAAGTCTTCACAAAAATATTGTTAATCTCCTCCCCTCTCCTCCCCCCTCCCCCCCCCCCCCCCCCACCCCACACAAACACAATGAGAAAATAACTTTGTAATTCATTTTCATTTTGATTATATATATATATATATATATATATATATATATATATATATATATATATATATATCAACAATATGATAGTACTCTTGCGAGATCTGAGATCTGGTTAAATCCTTACAAAATGTACAACTTTTTAAAATGAAATAGACTTCTATAAACAATAAAAAAAACGTGATATTTCTTTGGAGCAAAACATGTAGAGAAAGATAATACTATTCCATATCTCAAAGAAATTAAACATCGAAAGCCTACAAATCTTTCTTGACTTACCTAATCTTAATATGATAAGCTCATGGAATTAACTAAAGTTTGAAAAAAGGGGATAATAATTATGAAAGCCAGCTCAATTAATTATTGCTATCATCCTATGTAAGCCTTGTAAAGAGTGTTCATCGAAATGAAATACGCTAATGGTAATGGATGGTGATACTGGTACCAGCTGCTCCCATGTCTCTTCCTCTGTGGTTTATCCTTGTCTTTTCCTAAAGAACAGAGTATTCACTAAAAAGTCAATCTTCGAAACTATCAGAAAGATGAGAAGTAGTTCTACCATCCCTTATTATATGGTGTCCATGACTAATAATTTTTTCGGGGTATCTAATTTGACTGAACATCCAACTATTTTTTGTTACAAACAACTATGTGCTTTGCACTCGAAAAAAATAATCTAAAAGCATATAAATTATAAATCAAAAAGTAACAGAAGAAAATATTATATAAAATAATAAGAAGCATGTACTAAAGTACCTTTTTCGTCAATAAAGATCATATCCAAACTTATTGACTCTCCAATTTTCTTGGTTTTAATAGCATCCCACAACCAACAAATAGTAATCAAAATAAACAAATAATTCCTATTAATATTATACTCTGAAAGAAAAATATGGTATTAAAATTCAATGAAAAAAAAAGTCAGAGTAGGCAAATTACATCATGCAAGAAATTCACTTCCAATCTATATATAGTGCAAAAAAATAGAGTAGAAAGAGGTAGAGGAATGAATTGTTAGAGTAATTATTATCAAGAATTAATACACATTAAAATCATTATAATTTAAAAAGCTTCATGTGAATGGTGCCAAAAAGAACGCTACAGTTTCTTTTTAACCCCAGAATTGTACAACGAAAGTGAGCAATGAGTTGCGTTGGGGAAAGAAACGGTTTTAGGTTATATTACAGACAAATTTAATGTCTCACTGCCTATTGCTTTACGTGGGTTGAATGAGAGAGTTAATTAGACTTTATTTGCATAGTTCTACGTGGGCTGATTCTTTGGAAAGGGATATTTACTTAGACTATTTACTTTATGAGTTTCTTATTAATCCAATTAATTAGTAGATTATGTTAAGAAATGAAAATGTTAAAAAAGGAAATAAAAGATAAATGCCATTGGAGGCCATAGAAAAGTGTCACATTATATTGTTTATGCCTAACTTTATTATATAAATAGATTAGTAAAGGAGGACAGAGCGGTAAAAAAAACAATCTTTATCTTCTTCTTTTCAGCAGTCACGTTCTCTATTTCCATCACACTAGTGCTAATTAGAAGAAAAAATGAATTTGGGTTATTGAGGAATGTACTAAGATGGAAAATGCTAATGATTCTAATTTCTATCCAAGTGGAACCCAGTATACAGTTACCAGCTGCTGATGATCTCATCCTATTAGTGGACATGTTGGACTATATATATTATAGGAAACCATCGCCATGAAACTCATTAGTAGAAGAGTTTTGACTTGATCAATGATTGATTAAATTGCTAGCTAGAGACATGCCTAACGGTTAAACAAGCAACTTAAATTATCGTGTATATCACATTTCATGCATATGTAGCTTGGAAAATGTTGACTAGGTAGGGATGTTTGACACGGAAAGCTAACTTCATGCTGAGAATAATTTGGCAATGAGAACTTTAAAGCATGAAGCACTTCTTAGTTTCTTTCGGTCTCATTAGCTATATATGGAATTTCAATCTTCCATGACATTGTCTTTTGAGTTCGAAAGAGATATCATGGA
The DNA here is from genome assembly GCF_019175385.1 of Lycium barbarum. Lineage (NCBI taxonomy): Eukaryota > Viridiplantae > Streptophyta > Magnoliopsida > Solanales > Solanaceae > Lycium > Lycium barbarum. The sequence continues at coordinate 81,888,391 of NC_083348.1, read as the reverse complement.
TGAAATAATTATTTTCATATTATTTAAGGTATCTATTTCACTCATGGCATCTATTTTAAAATCACTCATGGTACCTATTTTAAAACTTTATCGTGATCTTTGTTTCAAACTCAATGAAAAATCCCTACCTAGAGTTTGGACATTTGTAAGTTCAAACTTCATCATTGTGCTAGAGTTCTAGGTGTTATTTTTGCATTAAAAAGTCTATACTTGTTAATTACATTTGAGACAGTGGCTTTGATTGCGGGCTCAAAAAATAGCCATTCGACCTAATTTTTTCAATTAGCTTAGGTCACGTCATAAATTATTACCCAATTATTTAATTTGGGTCAAAAGAAAAAATGAGTTCCCGGTATTTTAGCTTTATCCACGAAAACTAAAATGATCCTGCTCTCTTGAATCTTGGCTTATAACTCTAAATTGGAGTCTCCCTATTCAGAGAGGATTTTCATACGTTACAATTTCCTTTCACATGAGGATCTCTGACTTTTGAGTGACGGTAGTTAATTGTATATATCCATGAACACACACAATATATACAAATATTAAATATTCATGCTTCCCCATGAATCAAATAGTTCTAAGAATCTTTTGGTAAACAAATTACTCCCTCCATTCCAAAATAAGTGTCCTTTTAGCCTTTTTATTTTATTCTAAAATAAGTGACACTTTAGGATTTCAAGAAGAAATTAATTATATTCTTCCAAACTTACCCTTATTTATTACCAAGAATAATTAAATAATTTTTCCTTTTCTAAGCATTAATTAGAAATAAGTTAGTAAAAACACTCCTAATTTTCTAGAAGTGAGCAATTTCTTAAGGGGTGTGCATGAGCTAAAAGAGACACTTATTTTGGAATGGAGGGAGTAGTACGTACACAATTTCTTTCACATAATAGATGATCTTTTGATTGAGTTTTGAGTGAGAACTGTGAACTGAATATAGCCATTCACACAAACGACAAATACAAAATATCCATGCTTCTTTATATGGAATCAAATAGTTCTTATCAGAATCTCTTGGTCAGCAAAATCGGATAACTTTACAAAGGCCAAATACAAAACACTCGTTATCATGGAATCCGTGTAAGACTAAGGGTGGTCCTCTTTAGAAGTAAAAGAAATCTATTGATAGAAGCAAACATATCTACGAAAAGTAGACCCCAAAAGTTCCTCCTTAGAAGTAAAAGAAATCTATTGATAGAAGCAAACATATCTACGAAAAGTAGACCCCAAAAGTTTGGAATATTTGGAAGCTATCGGCTCTAATTTATGAAAGAAAGTTTCGGTAACTTCATTTCATTTGTTAGGGGTTGTGAGATCACTTGTTTTGTTATATATGGTGGCTATTTTATTTATGTCTCCTCTAAATGCAAAGCATTATAACGTCTTACTCTATTGCGCGATTAGCCACAAGCTAAAATTTACCCCTAGTCATCCGTTAACAGAAAAAGATAGTGATAATGATATATGAGTGATTTGAATGGAATCTTTTAAATTTTATCTGTTTCTACGACCAAGTTTTAAATTATACTCCTTCGTTCCATTACAAGTCTTAGTTTGCTTATGTACAAAGTTTAAAAAAAAAAATATAAAAGAGAGTTTTGAATTTTATGAACTTAAAAAAGGTGCATAAAACATAGGAGAATTAAAAATATCTTTTGAATTTTGTACACATATCAATCATTATGGTGAACTCAATATTGAATTAAGAACTTGTTAAATATGAAATATGGCATTTTCTTTAAATAAATTAGAAAAGAAAAGTAAAACAAATGAATTAAAACGGACGAAATATTAAGGAAACTAGAATCTTCCTTTAAATAAAAAAGATAATAAAGAATAATGTCTTGATCAGGAGACATGATGACGTGCAATATCGACTAGAAGAAATATTTACAATTGATGTGTGACTCTCAAGTCTAATGTCATCAGAAAAAAGGCGGCCAATTCGTTTTCATATGATGCATAATAAAGGCAAGACTAATCTAAGCTAATTTGTACTCATAGTGACTTACTTGTAATACCTCATCATAATACTTATTGTAAATAGATGGCTATAAATGCTTTAAATGTTATTTCACCTGTCAGTTAGCATCTAAGGACTTTCTTAACTATAAGCAATTGATTAACAAAAGCATGTGTCAGTATCCATATACTAGAAAGGGTAGGAAAGACGGAAAAAAGAGAGGAGGAGGAGAAGAAGAAATTGGATGATAAACTTAGAATTGAATTTAATTGATATATTTGATAATGCAAAGATTAATTGCACTATCAGTATTTTAGCCTTTGGTTGATAGGCTATTAACTAATCTATCCGGTTTGAAATATGTTCATCGTATGAACTTATTTGTAGCATAAATTTATAAATAAACTGATTGAGTAAATATTTTTTATAGTATTAATGTGCAAAATTTGAGAGGCAGCATTATGTCTATGGGCATGAACATCACTTATAATATTTGTCTACTTTTCTGTTTTCAAGGAAGAAGCGGAACGAAAAATTGGAATCTAATTCTTTTTTAAAGATGATTAAATTTCAAGAAAATGTCATTACGAGCCAACAATATAATCAACTTTTGTTCTAGTTATCTCTCTGACCTGATAAAGAGGTTAACGTTATAACGTTTTTACTACTAAGTTATTAGGGCTCTCCAAAATTTCCTCGAAAGACTCCAAATTCGAAGGAAGGCTACAACTGAGCTTTGAGGTTATAGGGCAACGTCGATCTCGACATGTTAGGTTGCTAGACATACTTTATTCAATTATGTAATATGCATAACAATTGTATTATATGACTAAATTATGATTTCTTAATCTACTATCTTTTTAAGGGTGAAAATTATTTTCTCCCTCTGACTTTTCTGTAAAGCATCAAACTTCTTCTCCAACTTTAAATTTTAAATATCATCCTCTTCCCATTTCAATTATCTATTTCACCCTCTTAATTATCAATATCTACCTCTTTATAAATTTGAATATTATTATATTTTCTTTTCTTTCTTAAATTATGTTATTATAATTACTTATATAACAAATCAAAATACATAAATGGGGTAAATTAAATAATCAAATAGCTAGCAAACACATTAGTTAATTGTTGTAAGTCTCGTCATTTCGAAAATACAAGTATATAACTATAAATTTTAGACTAGTTCAACGGTACTTATGTTGTTTTAATGAATCAGAAAATTTGGGTACGAGGCAACCTATTTACAGAATGTCATTTAGGGCGTAACTACATTTTTAATTTCTCTTTTGCATCCATAGCTACTTAAAGATTTCCAGCATAACTCATCATTGTTGAAACTTGAAGAATCAGTCTTTTATTTCAACCATGAAAAGTAAGTCTTAAATTAAGTGGTTGTTGCTGGAAAAACTTGATTTCTTTTTTCGTCAAAACTCTTATATACATGATCACATAAGGTAAAATACAACACCATCTAAAAATGACAATTATTGCAAACTTGAAGATTTGAGTTTTGAATTTCAAATATGAAAAGTGAATTTAAATCAAGCCGATGTTGTTGAAAAAATCTAAAAACATTGAAATGAATGACGATTGACAATATAAATTACCCTCGATTTTGCATAGTATTCAGGGGCTGACCCACGTATAGTGTTCCGAGTGCTCGAGCACCCATTGACCGAAACGTGAACTATATATCATTATATAGAAATATCGTTAAATTCGGATATATTGACTGAATAGCACCCATCATACCAAAATTGGGGTGGGTGCTTTGGTTTAGAGCCTGAAATTAAGGTGTATTGTTGGTGAAATGTGAGTTCGATTCCCTAGTGACACAAAATTTTATGAGCTCGACTTTTCCTTCTTTTTCTCCAATACTTTTGTAACACTTCGTACCTTTAAATTGAACCTTATGCATGATTCAGGAGTTAGAAAATCAAGACGGGGAGTGTTAGGATTAAAATTTGTTTCAGTACGGTGATCAACGTTTTACGCTAGGTTTTAGGAATCGTAAATGATTTACGGGCCATAAATTGTACCGTAATTGGACCTCAGAAAATCCAGCCCACTGTTATTGATTTACGGTGGGTTTTATGGTCCGTACAAGTTTCACGGATCGTACTTTGTACCGTAAAATATTCTACTGACCGTCTTTTGTACTGTATAAGGAGCCTGAGAAAACCAAGCCACTGGAACTGATTTATGGTCATTTTTACTAAAAGTCCTACCGACTGAACAATATAAATTCACGTTTTCAGTCTTTTATTCCATATTTTTCATTCTCCTCAAGCCCTAACACGAAGTTCTCTCCTCTCATCTCCTCATCCTCTTACATCAAGGTAAGTCACTCTTAAGTATTTCAAGTGAATTCTAACACATACACATGAATACTATGTAGAAATCCTTTGTTTCTAACCTAGGGTTTTCAAGAAAACCCATCTCAAGGTTCAAGGTTCAAGCTTTTGGGTTTCTTCTTCAAGATACAAACGTTGTTGCAAATTTTGAAGCGATTAAGGTATGCAGGGCTTCTATCAACGTACGGGAACACCATTGTTCTTCTCCAAGCCACGTGTAATCCATGATAGTACGATTTCCCTCTGGGTTAGAAATGATGTATTAGTTTATGATGAATCCTAGGTGCAAGATTATATATATATACATACCATCATGTTCAACCATGTTTCCGTTACTTGTATTCATGAATATCATTTCGGTTACCATGAATCTATCTGTAATCCATGAACTCCCAAGTTTTGAATTTCATGGGTTTTTAAATGCAAGTTATGAATCATTATACTTAATTCCATGTATATATATATATATATATATATATATATATACACACCATCATGTTCAACCATGTTTCCGTTACTTGTATTCATGAATATCATTTCGGTTACCATGAATCTATCTGTAATCCATGAACACCCATGTTTTGAATTTCATGGGTTTTTAAATGAAAGTTATGAATCATTATACTTAATTCCATGAAATCCTCCAAGTTTCCATGTTTCATACAAGTTATACTATATATCTAAATTCATGTTATGTTACACTTACCAATCATGTTTATAAGTCATGTTGATGAAATCCATGGGCTTTTAAGTCAACTATATTCATCTTCATGTTTTGAGAGTTGCATAGATTACTGAGAAGATTTAATACTGAAACTACGTTGCCAACGTAGGATAAGGATCGTTCCGCCCAGTTAGGATGATTCCTTCATGTTACCTATTGCGGGTTATTTATGGATCCATTCATGTCATGTTCATGTCTCGTACCCCAGCAAGGTATGATATGGCTTAGCTGATCGGGCAAAGATCAAATGCCACGTGCTCATGTGGTGGTTACATGTTGGTTATACTAAGGCTCTTCCATTTAATAATGTTTTACTTATGTTATATTATATTCATGTCAGATTATGTTCATGTTCATGTTCATGTTCAGCTTATAGTTTCAGTTTCTGTTCTATTATTTCATGTACAATGTTTATTCATTCAGTTGTTCTACATACCAGTGCAATTCAAGTGTACTGACGTCCCTATTGCCCCGGGGCCTGCATTTCACGATGCAGGTATTGATTTACAGGACGACGGATCTGCTCGTTAGGTTTACACGTATCAGCTATTGGTGAGCCCCACTTCATTCGAGGTGTTAGCTTAATTTCATGTTTATATCAGTTTATGCAGTTAAGGTGTACCAGGGGCCTTGTCCCAATAAACAGTTTAGCAGTCAGACTCATGTCAGAGGTTTCATAGACTAGTTCAGTTTTTCATGTCAGATATTCAATTGGGTTAGCCTTGTTGGCTACCTTACTATGTTTTCAAACTATTCCTGCATTCATGATATAAATAGTATTTTCAGGATTATGATTACTTAATTCATGCTATAGGTAGATTTTCATGATTTAACTTATATTTCGCATTGGTACACGTCCCATGTTGATTCAGCAAGCCATGTGGTTCGCTTGATCACATGCAGTTAGGCACCGAGTGGCGTGTTGTGCCCAGGCCATGGTTCGGGGCGTGACAACTTTCTTCACTGGCTTTAACTTAGAAGTTTTTATGTTCCTTAGTTGTCTTGTTCCCACTGACTTTTCCTTATTTTTCTCATATATATATATATATATATATATATATATATATATATATATATATATATATATATATATATATATATCTATTCTGCTTTTTTTTTTTTTAAAAAAAAAACTTTCTTTGTTTAGTCTTTTGTTTAGTTATTTGTTTCTAAATGTTTTTATGTTAACTTTTTTAGCTAGTTTGTTCGAAAAATTTGCACTTATATTTTACGACTAGTAGCAACTTCACATTTAAGGAAGGTCAGCATTCATAATCTTAAAATTCTGGATCTGCCACTAATAGTATCAATGTCTTTGATATTTCACTCTAGCGGAACAAGGATATTTGAGAGACATATGTTCATATGTAACCTCCCTATTTTCGAAATGACTAGACTTACGAAGAAAATTATGAACTTAGGTCATGATTTAAATGGGAATCCCAAAATTGGCTACGTGTGCACTTTCTCCGTTGGGAATTGGGATTACAATATTAGACATGCAGTTCAAAGCCCAAACCCGTTCGAAATAGAGACCCTGAACCAAATTGATTTCGGATTAAACCCTCAACTTCAAATACCCCTATACTCCTTCCTTCGTGCCTACAAACTCGTTCTTTTTTCACTTTCTTAGGCGAATAATTATCACTGTAAGTTTTATTTCTTTTTTACTGTTAATACGTTTTACCCTCCTATCTCTTAAACGAATTTCCTGAATCAGTAAATGTATCTCTCCGTTTCTATGACTATCTTTAAATTCGGCAAATTGTAATCTGTTTATATGTCCATGCACATTATTCAATTTTGTTGTGATTTATAGACAATTGTGCAGTGTTAGTTAATCGGAAGGCGTTGAAGTATAGTTTTAGACGTTGTGATATCCAACTTGGACGTGTTTTAGGATCGGTGTACATAAACTCACAGGCGAATTTAGTGAGAATATGGATGCACTATTAAAGAAGGAGAAAAAAAAATGCATTAAGTGGGAATTGATCTTTGTTACTCTTGGTAAATAACTAAGCTTTTAACCAAGTGCACCATTAAGTTTTTTTTGTAGTATGGGTGCCAATGGTGGATCTAGTAAGGGCTTCAGTTCGGCGAAAAATTACACTGTATATACAAGGTGAAAATTATTTTTTATGTATATATATAGTAGATGTTGAACCCCTTTGACTTCTTCGTTTGTCTACTTCTTTATATTTTTGAACCCCTTTATTTAAAATTTTGGCCCCGCCACTGATGGGTGCCATCACGTAATATCAGATCAATTCTAGAAAATATGTTCATAAAATATCTAGCTTTGCGAAGAGACCATGGGTTCACATGCCCCAAATTTTATACATAAATTCGCCCCTGCATACACTCATGGGTCTAGCTAGGGTACTGGGAAGGGGTTCGTCGTCGAAAAATTAAACTGTATATATAAGGTCAAAATTATCTTTTAGGTATATATAATAGTTATGGAGTCCTCTTGTCTAAGTTGTATGTTTACTTCTTTATATTTTGAATTTAAGTGAAAATCCTAGCTCTGCCACTGCATAGACTTGGTTTACTTTACATGCAAGCCTTCTTCATCTAATAGTATGTTGGGTCGTTTTTGTCTTTTGGTCTGTGTGAATACTGTGTTAGTATTTTTTTTCCTTGATGAAATAGTTGAAGGTGTGAGACTTGTATATCAGTGTAAGGATGTGTGTAAGATTTAGAGACATCTGGTTTTAGATAAACGTTACGGATTGTTGCGTATTGGAATGGATAAACTCGAATAGTGAGGAACATATATAGGAGATTCATATAGTTAACTCTAACTATTTTAGGTCTTTTGGGATTGAGATTTGAGGTAGTTGATTGATTGATTGATTGATTGCGAGTCCTATATAGTTTCGTTCTGTTGTATAGTTCTGCAATCAGGGGCCAGGTTCGTAACCAACCACAGTACCTGATATTTAATAATTGGAGAATTGTTTATTGGGTCTATGTTGCACCTATGCCCTCCCATCATCTATGATATTGAATTAACAGTTCTTGATATACTTCGATGGATAATTTTGTCTCGGCAAGTTGAAATAGTGCATTTTTTATAGATTTACAATGATACGTAGGATTGTAATATGGATATTTATTTGCAATCGTAAGCTCATAGAGTTGTTTGTTGGCATGATTTTACTCTTAAAGTTTCTCTGTGCTGAATTACTATTCCAAATAAACAAACTGTTCAAGTTTTGATTGAGGAATTGGATCTTTTTATGATGCTATTTTTATTCCTGTGCAATTCTTGTTTATTTTGTACAGCCTACTTCATATTAATTTGACACTAGGGCTTTCGGTTATATCTTCATGTTCACATGTTAGACAAACCTGTAATTGCTTTCATGTCCTTTGAAGTTGCTGCCGATAGCAATTTCTGTGCTGAAAAGTGATTTGTGAAAGCTAGATAATGGGGTTAAGTATATCTTTCATGGGTTTTAAAGATGTTTGGTTATTAACTTGTTATACAATCATTGTCATGGGTTTCATTAAATGGGTTACATGTCTTAAAACACTTTCACGAGTCGATGTTTTAAATCAAGGTTATTCTTATACCTGCAATATACTATTAGATTGTTTTCTCCTTCTGATGAATATGCATGTTAGCTCTGCAGTATTCTTCTCTTACACTGTGGTTTCCATTGGCTGTAAACAGATAAAGTGACCTAGTACCATGGAAGCACCTAATAACTCTGATGTTAGTACTGATCCAAAACCACAAGTCATATACCGGTGCAAGAAATGTCGAAGGATTGTTGCATCAGCAGAGCAAGTTGTTCCACATGAACCTGGCGAAGGACAAAAATGTTTCAAGTGGAAAAAGAGAAGCGACAATCCCTATAAGGAGTCACCTCAATGCTCCTCTATTTTTGTTGAGCCCATGAAGTGGATGGAAGTTGGTTAGTCTCATTCCTAATTGTTCTTTTAATTTTATGCAAAATTCTGTCCTTTCACATTACTAATGTAGCTTATATTCATCTAACAGTAGAAGAAGGTTCTGTGCAAGACAAGATTCAGTGCCTGGGTTGCAAAGCTCGCCTCGGTAACTTCAATTGGGCAGGCATGCAGTGCAACTGTGGAGCATGGATTAACCCTGCATTTCAGCTTCACAAGAGTCGATTAGATGAGTGCCATCTTTAAGTATTTGCCTGAGGTTTCTTTGAGGCGTGGTTAGTCGTTATTTAAGTCGGTTAAGAACTTACCATCTTCCTGCATATATTAGGGCATAGCTATATGATATTTGGAAAAAAGCAGACAGTTTTTGTTTCATGATGGAGTAATTCATGTATAGTTAATCGAACTAATTATACCTTAATGGAGTTGCTAACGATCTTGTTTGCCTCTTTATATATGTTTTTCTATCAAAGATGGTCACTGCTCCATATAAATCTGCCAACTGCTTAATGTTTTCATGTTTAAAGATCAATTAGTGACTCACATAGCACATAATATTCATTTTTGACCTTTTTCTTTCAGGCATGTTAACTAATGTATACTACTGATAGAACCTGAATTCTTATTGAATGACCATCTTGATCTCTCGCAAATCATAATTATGTTGATCATCAATCAAATAAATTCTGTATTGCAGTTACGTTATTACACTTTTAAGTGGGACTAGGACTGGGTTATATTTGCACTAGTCAAAAGTGACGGAAAAAACACAACAAAACAGAGCAAAAAGAGACGCGAATTGTACTTTTCCCTCACTCTTTTGATACAAATATGTCTTAACATTGTATACTTATTTGGCACTCAATGGAGCTGATCATCTAAGAAGTTCAGAAAAAAGGCAAACAGTATGGAAAAACATCAAGTGACATGAATCAGAAAATATGCATAACTTCCCTTACTGGCCAGCAGCAAAAGCTTCAACTGGGAAAGTTTTGGTGATGCCAGCAAGACTCTTGAATTGAATCTTGCCGCTGGGAGGATCATCCACACTGATCTCGTTAACTGGAGGCCATAACATCAACTCCTTAGCCTTCACTCCCTTGAGCTTCTTGATTTTCTTCTTCTCAATGAATCCATTTATTTCAGTGTCATAACTAACCAGTTTGCTGATAATCTTGAACTTGTGCTCAACTTTTTTAGTTTGCAGGATCCACATATACCCTGTGTTCTTCACAAATCCAACTTCGATCACATCAGCAAGAGGGAGAAGCCCCATTGGGAGTCCGAATTCTTCGAGTAGAGAAATCGCCATCTGCAAACATTCCTCATGCCCCTTCTTAACAATTGCTCCTTCCTTCTCTGCCATGACTACTAGCTCGGAGTATTATTCTCAAGACTTTGTTCTTATAGAATCGGTTGTTCTTGATTGGCTTTTTTGCTTCTCTGCTTATTGGGACTGAATTTATTGTGTGCTACTATATGAAGAGACAAAATACTTGATGGACAAACCAATGAAGATTATTGTATTAGTCACCAAAGCTATGGTTTTCACTTCATTGCTGGTCCTAAGTTTTGTCGAATGTAATTTGTCTGCCATTCTTTTCTTGATTTAGGCGGCACTATTCCAAGAATAAGATGACAATTCTGCTGCATCAAGAGGCTAATCCAAGGCAATGGGCTTGGATTGGATTAAAGAAATAGGCTAAATTTTAGAGTTATACGCCTATTAGATGTTACTTTGAAAGTCTAGCAATACTATATAAGAATTAATACATGATAATACATAAAAGATGGCTCAGTAAATGTACTTTACTTCGCAAACACGCATTACAATATGAACACATTCTCTTTGCGGGCATCCTTTTACGCATCCTGACTTGTAAGAAGTATAACTATTGAGTCCGGAGCCTAAAAGGTATAAAAATACACGGTATAAACTAAAAGGGGATAGCAAAAAATTTACAGACCAAAATGGGTATAACGTGGACCAGTCCACGTTATACCCCCCAAAAAAAATTCAACTGTCAGACCAGTGAAAAATTAAAAAAAATTAAAAAAATTAAAAGGTATAACGTGGACTGATCCACGTTATACAAAATTATTTGTATAATGTGGATCAGTCCACGTTATACCTTTTTCATTGATTTTGTCATCGCAATTTACTTGTTTGATCTCTTGTGTTACTGATTTTCCTTCCTGCTCCAATTTTGTTTCACAATGAATTCCATTATTATCGTGTAGCTCCTTGGCTACTACCTCAACTTTTCCCTCCACTTTCTTTCTTCCAACTATAACCAGCAGAGAAGTATACAGAGGAAAACCCAACTTTCAAAGCGTGGACTGAAGGTATAACGTGGACTGATCCACCATACTAACCTGACTAATCTTCGGTCAAAGTATGAAAAAAACCTAAAGATAAAAAGTTTTCAAACTTACTTCAGAGCATTTTACAACCCCTAAAACGACGATCCAAACATATATGTATACCTGATGTAATGAACCGACATTATTGTACGCTAAAAAAAATATTAAGTTCTATATAAAATATTTATATATCTTTGGTCAAAGTACGAAAAAAAAACTTAAAGATAACAAGTTTTCAAGCTTACTTCAAGGCACTTTACAACTCCTAAAATGATGATCCAAACATATATGTATACCTGATGTAATGAGCCGACATTATTGTACGCTAAAAAAAATATTAAGTTCTATATAAAATATTTATATTCTGGAGTTTAGAAACGTTACTAATCTTAAGTCAACGTACAAAAAAAAACTTAATTTTGAGTGATTTTCAAATAACAAAAGCTGGATTTCAGTGTTTTTATGCGTAAAAGAACTTAAGTGTAAATGTACACTTTGGTCCTTTTATGCATATATTCTGTGCGTAAAACCTATTTTAATTTCGTTATTTTTTAATTGGTTATTTTAATTCTAAAAATTTATTTTTGAGTTACAGAAGTCTTGGGCTCTCATCCCGCCATATGTTATATTCTAACTTCGTAAGAGCTAGAATACAAGTATATAGATACTCATCTTGAAGGTTGTATAGTATTTGGTCCCTTTAAATACATCACTCAACTACATCCATTGCGGTCCCATTTGATTTACTCATTCAGACAAAGTCTTAAATTTTCTAACCTTCTATATGGCTCCATTTAATTTCGTCTCTATGTTAGGCATAAATTAAAGTAGAGCATTATATTATTTTGAAAGTTGGGTTTTCCTCTGTATACTTCTCTGCTGGTTATAGTTGCAAAAAAGAAAGTGATGGAGGGAAAAGTTGAGGCAGTAGCCAAGGAGCTACACGATAATAATGGAATTCATTGTGAAACAAAATTGGAGCAGGAAGGAAAATCAGTAACACAAGAGATCAAACAAGTAAATAGGTATAACGTGGACTGATCCACGTTATACCTTTTAATTAATTTATTTTTTAATTTTTCAGTGGTCTGACAGTTGAAATTTTTTTTTGGGGTATAACGTGGACTGATCCACGTTATACCTTTTAATTAATTTATTTTTTAATTTTTCAGTGGTCTGACAGTTGAAATTTTTTTTTGGGGTATAACGTGGACCAATCCACGTTATACCCGTTTTGGTCTGTAAATTTTTAGCTATTCCCTTTTGATTTATACCGTGTATTTTCATACCCTTTAGGCTCCGGACTCTATAACTATTACCCTTAAAATGACATCTTATTCTTGTCAAGGTGTGTAGTAGAATATTTGTATTTGAGGCCCTTATTTGAACGCCACCTGTATATCCTAAGCCATTCTTTTATTGTGGGTTTTAGTGATCATACAAGCATCATTGCATAAACTACTCGCCTAAGAGAGTTGGTCAGATCGAGTTCTATCACGCACTTGCGATGTTCTCGTCTTCATGGAAATGGGGTATTAGCAATTTAGCATTATAGCATTCGTGCGATCTATATCTATATATAATATAAAATTAGGCATAAACAAGATGATGTGACATCTCTCTATGGCTAGCATTGGTATTTTTCTTTTTTCTCAAATTGTTTGACATTTTTCCTATTTTTCTTCACCTATGTGCCATTAAAAGAAAATCAAAAATCACTTCTACATTAATTCTCAATTTACGTTACTCAATTGCAATTACTTTTCCCTTTTATTTTCTTAATACATAAAACCCAACCGTCCTCAAAAGAATGTTAACGGCAAAGAGTTGCAACTTTTCATATGCCTTAATAAATACTGGCAGCAAAGGAAGTTTATTGCTGTTGTATTAACGTAACAATTGTTTTTTTTTTTTTTTAATAAAAGAATTTGGAGAGTGGTGGCTGTTCCAGTGAGCAAATGGATAAATACCACTCAGTGTAAATATAACCTCCAAATCCTTTACTTTCTTTCCTCTGTTGTCTTTAAATATTTGTTATGTACAATATAAGCTTACACTTTAATCTGGTTGTTGCCTGTTTATGTAATTGATTACTTGCAGCTCTGGACGACTGTTTGGCATTACATGATTAGAAACATTATCCTATAATGGCGGTTAAATGGAGGTTATTTTCATCTTTTCCCTTAAAATTCTTTACGTTGTGTTTATTTGCTTGTGTTTATTTGATTGTAATACAGCTTCAGGATAGTCCTCCAAGAAGTAGATTACCAGAGCTACTACTACCAATGAAGTTTCATGGCCCCCTGAATAGCAAAATTAGTAGCTAATCTTTTTATAGAAGAACTCTAAAATTGAGTTCTTGCAACCATGACTGGAAATAGAAGAAATCTTAAGTTGTAAGTCTTCAAAGTTTTTGCTTTATGTATTTCAATATGTGTTTTTTGCCTTTTACTTTATTCCCTTTTTACTGTTTCTTGAGTTTAAACTTATTTTGAATGACTTGTATTGTACTGAATATTAATTGGGGTTCTGATTTAGTATTTGCTTATCTTAAAGAATTTTCTGTGACCTTTTTCATTCATGAAGGTACGATCATTTCTTTTTTCCTTGCCTTAATACTAAGTTGCTTAATATATTTTAGTGCAGCACAGTGGTAACTGATAAGTAGTTTTCATTCTCAATATTGAGTACCAATAAAAATCAGTTTTGTGCCCTACCTTATTCTCTGTATTTTAATTTTAATATCTCACTAGCAATATGTGAATATATGGAAGAACCAACAGTAAAATTATTTAAAGCTTCACTTTGGTTATAAAAATTGTACTAGAATTTCTCATAGGATTTCACCTCAATTTTTATTTTAATTACCTTTTGCTATCTCAATTAACCATCTAACTATTATTTTGTCTTGGTGTTACTTCTGGAAACATCTCGCGCTAACACTAATTTTGCTTTCTTATGTTTTCCTTGGAAGTTTAGGCATCGGATAATGCAAATTTGGATCAAATTAAGTCTATCGTCAAGACTTAGCTTCTATGCAACATGTTATTTTCACTGTTGTTGCCTGCACTCCGTGACGAAAGGAGCAACTGGAGCCTTTGACCAAAATAAGCTATTTTTTAAATCAATTTACCAAAGTAATACGTTTTTTATTTTTTTTACGGAACTAGCATAAACGTATTCCTGAGTAACGTATTAGGCATTATTTTATTCAAAAATTCTAACGGAAAAAATTAGGTCGGGTTAACAGTGTTAAAAGCTAATTCGTGACTGTTAGTAACGTATTATTCCTAATACGTTACTGTCAGTAACGACTTTAGAGAATCCAAATACGAACAATCCTTTTATGTAATCTGACATTGACTGATTTTAAAGCCGTAACTAGGAGTTACGATTTTAGCATAAAACGTACCTGACAGTTACGTTTCTACTCAAACTAGGCATGCGCAAATCTTGCCGAGAATCCTGCAAATTGGGAATCTTTCTGATTGATTTGACTATAAAACGTGATTAATAGTTACGTTTTAATTGTAAAACGTGACACACAATAACGACACACTGCTAAAGTCCCTCTTCCTCATACTTTTTGAACAAACCACATATCATTATAAAATATAGTGTATGAAACGAATGTTCAAACACATTCGAACAATTTTCATCAAAGCTTCTACTTGTGTGGCCTATTGTCGGAACAGCATTAAAAAATTCAACAGGTATAAGTTAATTAAGTCAAATATTTCGTAATATGTTAAAATAATACTATAGTTTTAATTTATTTTTCTGTTATATTAATAATAATAAGTGTCTTATTTTCGTGTGTAGGAGTAAAGATGACCAATTTTGAACATAATGTGATGGTTGCTTTGTATTGGGGTGGCGAAATAATTACTGAAATGAACGGATTCAGGTACACTGAAGGTGCCAAAATGATTGTCAGCATGTTTATTTCAACGAACTATGCTGAATTGGTTGAACTATTGCATGAGAAGATGGGGACAAATAGTGAAAATATTCAAATTGATATTTCTGGAAAATATACATGCTCATTTCAAGGTAACAATACAAGGTTCATTGAGTTTAAAATTGAGAATGACCAGTCCTTGCTACAATTTTTCTCCATACGGCAAAAATTTGCGGATAAGATCGATATAAATATTTTGGAGATTTATGTAAAGACCAAACCAGCAAATCAAAATAATATATTTCAAATGAGTGGTCAGCATGGTTATCACATGAATTTGTTGGCTCAAAATTATGGATTTGCTATGGCCAGTCAGCCTCATCTCGGAATTGAACAAGTTTTTTTTTATAAATACAGTTAATACTTTTATTAATATTTTTAGGTATACCTGTAGTAGTGGTAGGAATCCCGCTATCTCATGTTGCTTAGCCTGTGAGGCCTTACAAAGATAGTGATACTTAAATACACTAAGTTTTTTCAAACAAAACTTACTTCGGACACCTTTTCAACCCCTAAAATGATGATTCGAACGTCTACGTATCCTTGATGTATTGGGCCTACATTATTGTACGCAGAAAAAAATATCAAGTTCTATATAAAATATTGACGTTTCGGAGTCTTGATCCACGACTAATCGTTGGTCAAAGTATGGAAAAAACACTAAGTTTTTTCAAACAAAACTTACTTCGGGCACCTTTTCAACCCCTAAAATGACGATCCGAACGTCTACGTATCCTTGATGTATTAGGCCTACATTATTGTACGCAGAAAAAATATCAGGTTCTACATAAAATATTGATGTTTCGGAGTCTTGACCCACGGCTAATCGTTGGTCAAAGTATGAAAAAAACACTAAGTTTTTTCAAACAAAACTTACTTCGGGCACCTTTTCAGCCCCTAAAATGACGATCTGAACGTCTACGTATCCTTGATGTATTGGGCCTACATTATTGTACGCAGAAAAAAAAATCAGGTTCTATATAAAATATTGACGTTTCGGAGTCATGACACACGACTAATCGTTGGTCAAAGTATGGAAAAAAACACTAAGTGTTGCAAAAAATAAAGTTTGGCCAATTTTTTTTGCTTTTTGGTACTGTTTCTACAACGCAGTATTTTACTGCGCTAAAGGTAGTTTTGTAACTTTTTTTTTTGTTGGAAGAGCGAAACTAGAAGCCTGGACACGGGTTTCGCCAAACTCAATAATTTTTGCTCAAATAATATATTTGTGTTAAGAAATTTATTAAATATGTATAAATAATAAGTTTAGAACATAAGTATTAAATCTGAAATCGTCGTTCTAAAATCTAAAAACATAAAGTTGAACTCTTGGCTCTGACTCTGCCATCTAATCACGTGGGTAACAATATCCAAATTTTTTTTCTTTCTATGTGAATAAAATAATCACATAACTTGCACACTAAATTGTGTAAGAAAATGTTGTCAGCATGGAAATGACATTGACATAACAGATAACAACTATTAAAGGTAAGTGTACAATTTTATTGTGTGTCAGCAGATAACGTTTTATAGTCAAATCAGTCAGAAGAATTGTAAGTGCACAATCTTATTGTGTGTCACGTTTTACAAATAAAATGTAACTACAGATAATGTTTTATAGTCAAATCAGTCAGAAGGATTCCCAATTTACAGGCACTACAAGAAATTAGGCTTACGACGACATTTTATAAATGTCATATTAAGTGCCATAAGTGTCGCAAAATCACTTAGCGACATTTATTTTACATTTAGTACAAATGTCGTAAATTTGAGGGTCGGGAATTTTCCGACATTTATATTAATGTCAGTACATAATTTACGACATTTATTTACAACTTTTTAAAAACGTCACAACAAAATTTCCAACATTTAGATTAATGTCGGCAAAATAATTAGCGACATTTATTTGCAACTTTTATTAAATGTCACCGATTTTGAAATTAATTTAATTGCGACATATAACGAAATGTCATCAAATCATACCATCCTTACTACGCATACATAGAAATGTCGGAAAATCATCTCTAGTCAATAGCATCATTTTTCTTTTTTATATACTGAAAAAATCTAATTTAATGCCACGATGAATCATATAATTCCAGTACACAAGTTATACACTACAATAGAACTTTGAATTAAACAAAAGAGTCACTTCGACAAACTTTTGAAAAATCTCGTGAACACCATTAAATATATGGTTCCCGAAGAATACAAAATTTTCTCCTAAGCTGAGAATGCTATAAATAAAATCTAATATTGACTAGTGACCACAAAAACACCAATTCATTGATTGTCACTTGTTGAGCCTTCATACAAAGCAGCATCTTGAATCTCTATGACAACATGCATCCTCTTCAAAAGACTTCTCTTCTTGACTCTAATTTTTGCATATCGACTTCTGATGAAGATGAGAAAGAGATCTCTGACAGCAAACCAAAGATAAGGGCAAATATTAGAAGTTAGAAAAATATGGTTTAAACAAAATAGCAGGCAACTTTTATAGAAGACAAAAGATCGTGAAATAAGAGTATTGCTACATTCACGGTACAGTTAAAAAAGTAAAATACAGATCTCAAAATTCAGTGTCAATCCTAAAGCCCACACCACAGAGGATTACCTTCACATCCACAAAAATATGATCCAATGCAACAATCATATTATACAATTAATCTCTTTCGGGACTCCACTTCGTAAAACCTACAAAAGAAAAAATAAATCAAGAAAAGTAAATGACAAATAAAATTCAAGCAGAGAGAGAGAGAAGAGAAATGGAGAAATTAGGCCGCCGGTGCAGCCTATGACGTAAAGGGAATTGGGGGAAGGGAAAAGGTTAGGGTTCCAGCTTTTATTCGTGGGAGTAGTATTTGATTAAGTTTAAAATTATTGGGGGCAAGATTTAGTCTTTGGGGATTTTTTAATTTTTTGGGGGGAAAGTCTGGGTCCAAATGAAAAAGAGTATTAAAGTACATAGAACCAAAATAAAAAAAAATACTGCTCCTATTTCTATAACTACTATAATTTCATAAGCTTTTTTTTATTAGTAGTAGCAAATAGTATTCCTTGCAAAATCAATTACTTTAATAAGAGCTTAAATAAAGTTCAAATGCATATAAATAAAATAAATATGACACGAATTGTCCCGTAGTAAAATCGATTGTCGTCGATGCCTTTTTCTCGGTTCTTTCCTCCATTACAAGAGTTCGAACAAGAAAAAAATAAGAGTGCCCTATGAAGAATGTTGTAAAAATTCATAATAGAATCTGGCCATAACAATAATGAAAAGATCAATAATGGATAAAAAAGCCAAGTCATATTCTGAAAATAATTAATATTCTTTAAATATTATCCGCAATGACACCTATTCTAATACTACTAGTTAAATACTTTTTAAAAAGTCATATGTGCGATAGTTTTCTTTAATTGGTAGAAATATTCAATAGCTCTATTGTTATAATTGTATAATTTAATTTTAACTAATTTACACAATTAATTTAGTCACGTGTGGGACTACACTGGATGTGTTGTTGTTGTTGTAATTTAGCCATATTTTTAGTTCCAAACTCATTCGTTATATATATATATAATTACTACTTTATGCATCCACTAATTCTTTCCCTAGAATTAAATATAAAGAGTGATGACATAATTTAAAAAGATTTAGATTTCCAACATTAGGTGTAAAAGTCAGTAATTAGCGACTAATAATATGACATTTGAAATAAATGTCATAATATTTTCGATATTTGTATCAAATGTCGTTATTTTAACGACATTTTACGCCAAAAATCGTTGTTTAGCTATATTTTATGCCAAATGTCATTATTTTAGTGACATTTTTCGTCAAATGTCACTATATTTACGACATTTTACATCACATGTCATTATTTTTATGACATTTTTTCATAAATGTCGAGAAATTCCTTTTTCCCCGACATTTATTTCAAATGTCACTAAATAAATGTCGTCGTATCTTTACTTTCTTGTGGTGAGGATTCTCTGCAAGAGATTGCGCGTGCCTAGTTTCAGAAGAAACGTTACTGTCAGTTACGTTTTATGCTGAAGTCGTAATTGCGGGTTACGACTTTAGGATCAATCAATGTCAGATTTCATAGAAAGATTGTTTGTACCTAGAATTTCTAAATTCGTTACTGTCAGTAACGTATTAGCCATAATACGTTATTGACAGTAATGAATTATATTTTAACGCTGTTAACCGGTGACTTTTTTGTCCGTTGGAATTTTTGAATAAAATAATACCTAATTCGTTACTCAGGAATACGTTTATGCTAGTTCGGTTAACTTTCAAAAAAACGTATTATTTTGGAGAATTGGCTCAAATAATAGCTTACTTTGGTAAAAAAATTCAACATAATGGAACGGGCATGGTGATATTCTTTAAAAATAAAATTTTAATTGAATAATAAATGAAATTCTTAGTACATTCTTTTATGTACTTTTCTTCCATTAATTTTCTTCTTCTTTTCAGTTTCTTCTCTCTTTCCCTATTCCTTCTTTGTTTCCTTCTCTTTTAGTTTTTGCTTAATTTTTATTTGAGATAAATGACAAACTGTCAGCTTTCTGTAACACATGAGTGAACAATTAATAGTAAGAAATAAAATATTAGTAAGAAAAAGGCCTTTGAGATAGAAAAGAAAGCAAGCGACAGGTTAGGGTACATTTCAAGATTTTTACATTATCGTTTTTTCTCCTTTTCATTAGTTTTTATTTTTAATTTATATTTTACCAATTCAATTTCACATATATTGATCTGTATGAGTTGTTTCATATAAACCTGAATAATTCTTATAAGTTCTTTCCATCAAAAAGTTTTATATGGAATTTAATTAAAAAGAATCATAGAAAGATTTCAGTATCAAAAAATTTATGTAAGGTTTGAAATGAAACATGAAAATGTGGTAATATCATGTAAAAACATGTATGATTAGCAAACACATTTGTATTTAGAAATTATAACGTAACTATTTAATTATTTTTTATATTCGCACGGACAAATGCACTAGTTGATTAATATTTTGGGAATATTTATCAAGTTTATAATACAATCCTTTTCTTCTTTTTGAAGCCCTTCAATTTTTGTATGGTAGTATATGCTAAGCCATCCTTTCCATTGTGCTTTATTACTCACGCAGCAAGCAACATTCCTAAACAACTTCTCTTTAATATTCTTGAAATATCTTTTAAGTTCTTATTTCATTTCGTTTCCTATTGTGAGACCAAAATTTAAAGAATCAAAATTATTCAGTGAGAGGTAGGAGTCATTATCATGTAAACTACGAAGCAACTACAAGCCTTCAAAATGTTAAGAACTTTTTTCGTACTCAATCAATTGGGCAGTTTTATGTACGTCACTAGTGTGACATTTAAACAAAACTGACAAATTTAGAAAAATACCCTACAATTTCAATGTTTTTTCTTATACGTTCTTAATTATAACCATTCCGGTTTGCTTGTTTCAGCAACGATTTATATTATTCGTAGTATGCGCAAACTACGACAAAACATTCAACTTATGAAAAGAAAAATAGCGGTGAGATAATAATTATAATAATAAATCACGTAAATGTATATGATATTGATGGAATTAAAATGAAATGGAACTATTATTTTAAGAATCGTTATCACGATAATGCCCATCCTTACATCATGGTTGATTGTATTATCAAGATTAGAGTGAATTTCTTTGTTTATCATATATATATAGCCACTACCTTTCCCCAAAACAAGGAGTTGATTAGATGAGTGGACTCTATAAAAGCAGCAACTTCAGTGTGCTTTCTACATGACCCAATTCTTCGTCTTCTTATTATTTTCTTAGAAACTTTTGTGGCCCTCATAGCACAAGGTTTGTCTCCAAACATTAACAACTAGGGTCAAATAAAAATGTGATATAGGAAAAGGTAATATGATTGTGGGTTGGACCACATTTAAAAATACTAGTTTAAGTTATTTTTCCTTCTCTTTCTGATATGTATACGCTCCAAATAATAGATAGACATGCCTGTCCAGGTCAAGTTTTGTGTATATATAAACACACACAGCAGACACACAAAGGCACACCAATTAAACTTAGATATTTCATCTAAAGGAAGTCTACATTATTTGTGTTGCTAGCTAGCTCTTCTCAAAGTCGCAAAATATGACGGTCTGCTTCTAAACTCATGACTGTTTACATATAGTCTTTTTTTTTTAATCAAAATCTTTAATATCATGAGTGTGCAAATTGGTTTAGGTTCTGCGTGTTTATTTTGCATGTTGAGAGATACGCATGCATATATGTCACATAGTGTGTGTGAAAATGGATAAAGAAGTTGGTTTCTGATAAAGGGTGTGTTTGGTACGAAGGAAACTAGATAAGTGACTTTCTTAAGGAAACTACGTAAGTGATTTTCTTACGTATTATCTGGTGCTTGGTAAGTATGGAAATTAGTACTCCCTCTGTTTCAATTTATATGAATCCATTTGACTGGGCACGACATTTAAGAAAGAGGGAGACTTTTAAAACTTGTGGTTCAAAATAAGCCTTGAAAATTTGTGTGGCTATAAATCATTCATCAAGTGAATTTGTTTCCAAATTAGGAAAGAGGTCATTCATTTTGGCACAGACTAAAAAGGAAATAGGTTCAAACAAATTGAAACAGAAGGGAGTATTCATTATCTCCAAAAAGCATTTATATGTAATCTAAGAAAACACTATGAGGTTTGTGTAGGGATCGTGGGTGGCGGGGGTGGGGCGGTCAAGGTGTAGCGGAGGATGTACAACGATCTTGAAATGCCACTTATGGAATTTGTTTTCAGTACTCGCTCTAGGGAATTCATTTTTCTCATTTAAAGAACTAGAAAGAATATGTTCCAAAATATTTTGATCAACCAAATGTAGAAAAATTGAAAAACATTTTTGCTCCCTACCAAATACACCTCAACTCTTTTTGCTGTTTTGTCTTTCTCTCTTCTTAAGTTATTTTGCTCTCGTTTGGGATTATTTTTGTTGGACGAGTAAGTGCATATGTTAAGTAAAGGTTAGTGTCTCGGAATAATGCAACAAAAAGAATGAAAATATCCTCAAGCTGCTCTTCCATTTCAATGTTTTTACTTTAATAAGATGGTGGAATGCTAAAACAATAGCTTGATAGCTTTCATGATATCTTGGCATATTGCGCCACAGCCGTCTGTAAGAGAGATTTTATTTATAAATAAAGCTTAAAATAAGGAAAGTACTATAAATTTTATAAATTCATGGATTTAAGTACACTGGTAGTGTAAAGATTTTTTACAATATGTGGATTTTTCTTGGTTACCTTATAAATGATCTGATTATATAAATATTTTTTATGTGGTCAATCTATAAGACTGAAAGTTTAAATTAAGTTATCCATTATTCATTTTAGATTGTGGAAATGAGAGTGCACATGGACTGTCCAGGATGCGAAAGTAAAATAAGAAAGGCTCTCAAGAAGCTTAAGGGTTGGTATCTCTCACCAAGCCCTACTCTTTCCTTTTTTAATTGTTTTTTTTTTAACAAGACAGCCTTACCCTTTGAAATAGAATTATAATGTGAAGCATATTTTATATAATTTTCTTTCGTATTAAATAATTTTCTAAACCTTTAGTTGGAGACCACGTTTAAATTATTATCCACCAAATCGTCATTCACAGCGGATGAGGTTTTTGTGTCTCCATGCTTGCATATAAAATGGACTTTTCTCATTATCCAATAATTTTTGGGACCTAACCCATTGTGTTTGACTAAGTAATTTAAAAACACTTTTGTCAATATTAGAACAACAATTTGTACTTGACCAAGGTTTCAAAAGTGTTTCGGTGGGGAAAGCTATGTTTTTCAACTTTTACTACTACTCAAAAACACTTATTTTATCCCAAAAGCTTGGTCTGGCTATAAGCATGTTTTTATCAGTTTTTTTATCCCTAGGTTATATTTTGTTACAAACCCTTGGATTGACTTTGTTTCATTTTGGTATTAATAGGAGTGGACAACATTGACATAGACATGAACATGCAAAAGGTGACAGTAACAGGATGGGCAGAGCAGAAAAAAGTCCTCAAAACAGTGAGGAAAACTGGAAGGAAAGCTGAACTATGGCCATATCCATACAATCCTGAATACCATAACTATATGCACCATTATTATGACACATTCTACAGCAGGCCAAGCACGCACTTCGCCCCACCTTCTTCTTTCTACAACTACCGCGAGCATGGCTACAATGGCCATGCTCACGGTTACTATGCAGAGCTACCTTACAATACTATTTTTGATGAACGAACCAGACACATGTTTAGTGATGATAATGCCACTGGCTGTTCTATAATGTGATTTGAGCTGATTCAGGATGCTCATTAGGGGGTTTGCAATGCTCTATTTGCTTTCTTTGTTCTATCTTTTAGGTAGATGTTTGATTTGCAAAATTAGGCTTGTTTTGGGGTGTTTGTTTTTTTTATAGCTCCATTGAGGTCGAGAAAGGGGGGAAAACTATGCAGCTTACAATGGAATCAAGGTCTGCTTGTGTTGTTCTTTTGCTTGCTTAATCCATATTTGAATGTATATATTTAGTTTTTCTTTATTCCATATTGTTAATTTTGTTGTTCAATTTAATTTTCCTTTCGAACGTGGAAAAGAGCAAATCACAAAATATCTCAAGAATTCCTTTTCCTTCAAACATAGAGCTACTTAACCTATATAGTGAAGGCTCTTAAACTCCTCAATGTTTTCTTTCTTCTTTGCATGTGGAAGCCAAACAATGGATTTTGGAATTTTTTCCTCTTCCTGTCTCTTAAAGCACATAGATATAGCAACCAATACAGGGTGCCAAGGTAACATCAACTTCAACAGTCTTCCTATTGAATTGTATTGATATACATAATACATGTATCTTGAATATCCTTAGCGAAAAACCTAGATTCGCAACTGTTGAAATCAGCACTATAACCAAGTAAACCAGCAATTTGGGACAAATATACATTTGTAATCAATAATAGTATCCGAACAAAGTAAATGGAAAAAGAATCAAGCCTTTAGCACTTTAATGTCATTTCATTATTATATTCGCTGAATTGCTTCCTGTACAACTATATGAGTTACAAGCTAGGGGTAATCAAGGAGGACGACGATCCGGGTTGCTTCTCTTGTTGCTTTATGTGGTCTGCGACATGAGCAATTACTCCTGCTCCAGCATTGTGAAAAAATTCATTCTTCACCTGTCAGCGGAAAATAGTGATCGAATTAGGACTCAACGGGGAGGAACATAAAGAAATAGAAATGGAACTTACATGGATATTGTTATGAGCGAAAAAGGGCCAGAACGCCGAGTGAAAGCTGACATCAATTTTCTTCCACCCCAACTGTTGCAAGCCACGTATCATTTCCTCTGTTTGAAAAGATTCAGTAAGATTCTAGTATGCTATAGGGATATGGTGCCATTGAGATTCATTTGCAACAAACAGAAATAGCTTTCCTACCTTCCATCCTTTCATGGTATTCTAATGACCTCTGTGTGCTTGGTGCATTTTGAGCTGCCTCCTTCGCTTTGGCTGCCTCAAGGGGGTAATGAGGTCCTTCATATGAAGCTGGAGGACAAAATTCCACATCTACTACATGTTTGTAGCCATCCAAAGATCGCCAGGGAGGCTGCCAATGTAATAAAATTTTAAAATTTTACACAAACAAAATCGTCGTATCGTGAACTCCTAAGAAAAAAACTCTGTTTCCAGAAGATCGTTACTTTTCAGAGTTCTACAGCTATAATCCTGCTCACGAATAAGATTTCACATGATACCATGCTTTTATGAGTATTACATTCATCCAACTATGAGAATCCCAAGTATGCATGCATGTACATTGTTAGACACGACGAATTTAAAGACATATGCAGCCATGCAATGAGCACAGCGCGAACTATTCTTTTTCCATTTACTAAAGAATATCATGTGCCCGTTGCATAAACTATAAACTTCCTCATTAGGGAATGAAGAAAAAAATGACTAAGAAGGCATGGAATAAACAGGCCGACAATCAAAATCTGCAGTGTCAGTTGAGGAGAACTGAACAGCTCCCTCAATGTAAAGATCAACTGCATCTCATCCCTCGCCTGACAATATGCAACTACATTGGACCTTTTTCCAGGGCTTTCACAGTGATGAAAATAACTGTTCTTTTCATTCGAAGTAAAGCCATTCTTTCATGCGGGTCACGGGACATACTGTAACTCCCCATCATATAGTCCATTTCATCTCTGGAAAACTAGCAAGTGATGACATAAAATAGTGTAACTTTGAGAAATCAAATTTCACATACAAGTAAATGACCGCCCTCGTTTTGCTTGTATGCAAGTGAAGGGTCTAAAACTTGTAACAGTTGCTAAATTCTAACTTCAGCACACCAAACATAAAATCAAGGTCATTTTAATTTGTTTCAAGGGAAGAAGCAAATGAAGTGTTAAAGTAATTTTCCTTGTTTAATCCCCTACAAAGAAAAATTATATAGAAAAGTAAGTTACGTGTTATCATGGATGGAGAGATGATTACCTACTCATGTGCAGGAAGCTTTCATTGTTGTCTAAAACATTAAAATCAAAGCTTCCGGTAGAAGAAAAGTTGATAGATAAATTCTAAGAGAAAAAGTTCTGGTTTTGGTTCACCTATAAGGCAGTTTATGATAATCTGATATACCCTTAAGTTTTAATTATTGTACAAAATGAAACAAATTAATAATTCCCACACAGGACATTCTTGCAGTTCTCTTGGCAAATTGTACTTTGCACTTCCTAGTGGTCTGGGCTAATTTAAATCTTAGTTTCTTTTTTTTTTTTTTAAAGCAAAATACTTCAGTTCTCCTATCGTCCCAATACCTCGTCCCAGGAACTTCAATTAGATCTGGCCCGCTTGTCAGAATAAACATTAGATCGAGACCCTTGGTAACTATTGCTTACCCAAACCAGTTATACTTGGATGTCCTTTTCCGTCTCTATCTTGACTAAATGCCAACATTAACAGCCCTATATTTATGGACAATTAACGTAACAAAGTCTTAGTAAATCAAAAATCACCTTGACGAGTTCTGTCTCCCTTCTTATGGATGATGTACGCCAACCGACCATGTCTAGATAATGTCAAGAAATTACTGCAATCAATTCAAAAATTGAGAGAAGACGAACTCGAATGAACTTTATCAATGAGTTATTTTTGCTAATTAAATGAAGAAACAACAAATGAGATGCAAAGGATACGATCATAAGAGACATTAGCATAAAGAACACGCCATTTAAAAGCACCAAGCGCTGATCTGCAAGAAGGAAAATCCAGGCATAAGGAGGAAAAAAAAAAGAATGGCGTGGGAGAAACAGCTGCTTCAAGGACTGGTGGAGATATTTCTACTCACATAAATTTTCCATCGTCACAGTCTGATGCCATCCTTAGCAGAAGAGGTGGTTTAGTAGGTTTGCCATCTGTAAGGAAGAGCTGACTACCAGTTTGACCAATAAAAATAGGAGCTATAGGTGCTGCAAGTTTCTCCAAGATCGGCAACCCCAGGAGAAAAGGAAGCTGAACAATAAAAGCTACGATTGTTCAGAAACATTGAGATACGATTCTTTGATGGATAAATGATAAGATTTTACCATGAGAACAGACCTGATTTTTCCCTCTCACACCAAGATGTGGCGTTGCCAAGGTGATAAAATTGATTGGCTCCAGGCCAGCAATCAAACCTACATTTAAGGAGCCTACTGGTTTGAGGTATGCACTAGTTGAAGTGACTGCATCATCGGACTTCTCATTACAGTTGTTTGATGAATAAAGTAGGGCAAGTGCATATCTTGCAATCAATCCACCAAGAGAATGAGCTAAAAAGGATATCTTCTTCAGGCTTTCTCTCTTCTTTACAACCAGCCTAACCTGTTCATAATCAGAAGTGCCAAATAAGGAAGATGGGCCTTCATAGTTTCACTCTGCAAGCACAAGCTATCTATTGGAAACTTGAAAGTAGCCACCTAAGCAGCACGGGTTCAAGAGGGTTATGTTTTCATGTCAGAAGCATGTGGCTGGAAACTATTTGACCATTCATATACATCATTGACATAATTGAAATTTCTAAGACGAATACAAAATGCTGGCTCAAACAACTGGCTTTTGAAGACAATTTTCATTTAAATATGACGGCAATATGCATATAAAGTAAAAGGTATATAGAGGCCAACTTTACTAGTACGGTTGTAGTTGAATTCAGGTAAAAAGAAAAAGACCAGCTATTGTAAAATTTAGACAATTAGAAGAATCTATATGTGATGCACTGATGGACATCTTTCAGCAAATATCGTACTGCGCTGAAATTTTATTCACTTGCTGCAAAACACCCAGAGAACATTGACCTACGCTTCTTAAACAGCAACTACTAGTGTAGGATATACCTACCTATGAGGGTTCTATTGCTTTGGATAGAGTATAGCCGTAACCAAAAACCATTAACCAATACAAATAAAAAAAAGGGAGAACGGTAAAAAATATCCCTCTACTTTGGGAAGGGCTAAAAATGTTCTCCGAACTTATTTTGGGTCAAAAATACTCTTCCCATTATGAAACTTTTCAAACATAGCCCTCTATTAATAGAAATATGCATTCCCCCCAAAAAAACCATTTTTTGACCTGATCCAAACTTAACCTGACCCAAACAAAATAATAACTCCTTAGTCCACCAAACAAGACTCAAACGTTCAATTTGAGAATGGTAACACTTCAAAATCTCATACTCTAGCTTCAAAATCTCATGTTACAGATTAGGACAAACATTTTAGGTGCTTCTTGTTGTTAGATGAGCTGGGAAAACAAGCCGTGGGCATACTGCTGCTTCCATTTCATGGAGGAAGTTAGAGAAAGAATTATCAGGTGCTGTTTGGGTTTCATCTCTTGCTTGAATAGGATTTTTGCAGTGAGAAAGAATTTATTTCTATAGTGTTATTTAAATCAGGTACAATTTCTGTTTTATGTTTTCATGTTCTTCTGTTTGGTGTTTGTATTGTCTCTAGAACTTTGATTTTGTTGCAGTGAAAATATGGCAATGGCTGTGTATAAAATATGCTTTGCTGAGAAAGAAGATCTCAAATTTCTATCAAAAAAACTGAAAGTTCCAGCAGAAATTACATACTTTTGTAGTTCTATCCATCCCTAAGTGTACTCTATTCGTCTTAATTTTGTTGAAGTTGAGATAATATTTGAAGCCATATTGAAAAGAAAGTTGGCGGGAAAAAGTGAAGAATCAGATGAGGAATTGGGAACCGTCCCTTTTCTCTCTCTCTCTCTCTCTCTAATATTGGTGAAGAGGAATTGAACGTTTGAGTCTTGTTTGGTGGACTAAGGAGTTATTTTTTGGTTTGGGTCAGGTTTAAGTTTGGATCGGGTCAAAAAATGGTTTTTGGGGGGGAATGAATCTTTCTGTTAACAGAGGGGTATGTTTGAAAAGTTTCATAACGGGAAGGGTATTTTTGACCCAAAATAAGTTCGGAGGACATTTTTAGCCCTTTTCCCAAAGTAGAGGGATATTTTTGACCCTTTTCCCTTAAAAAAAAAATCCAAGCTAACCTAAAAAAAGAATAAAAAATAAAAAACTTAATAGCATCAGATTTCTGCCCCAAGCAAACAAGAAAAATATAGCCCCCACCTAACCTACACAATGAGACAATGCAGTATCACCAGACTCGCAACTATACAGCACAATGACCTCTTTTACATACTCACTTCATCTGCTAGTCGTTTTCCAGCTCCATCAATCCCAGAGAAGGTTTTAGTGAACGTATTACATGAACTTGCTGAACACCACAAAAAGACAAGTCAGTAGCTTCTTGGATTTTGATATCAGCATTACTTTCTTGGTGTAGCATGCAAAATTGAAGCAAGAGAAGACCTAGAAAATAAAAATAAAAATACGTGAGAATACAAGGACAAGTTTCACTAGAAACTATACCATATATCAAAAAGTTTCCTCCCAACCGCCTCCTCAACTCTGCTTGTACATACGTCCAGTCGCTTGGGCTGCATTCTTTGGAAAGCTCAGTGACACATACAACAGCATGCTAATTTTCAGGACGAATATTTTAGACTATGGATATCAGCATTTATTTGGGATTGAGGCGTAATTAATTGACTGATATTGGTGATATCAGCATTTAAGACAGTGCCCGTTACACAAATTTCAGACACAACATCCTTGACAACCAGATCATGGATTAGGCAGTAAATCATCAACCTCAAGAACATGAAAGAATGTTCAACAGAGAAATAAAGAAGTGAAATACAAACAGATATAGATATGTATGTTGGAAATACTCAGGTCGAGTTTCATACTCCGGGAAAAAAAATGTTTCAACCATGTAATGCGTGTTGAAAGTGAGAATGTAAGACCACTTAAACCCAACCTCAGGATAGCACCACCTCAGCTTAGTCAACTGTGGCCTTTCCCCACTTACTCCATTGGGTGAATCCAACTCCCAACTTCTTGGTTGGAAATGTAGTGCGCTTGCTGCCAGAGCAACTTCACTTGTCAATCCATACAGATTTAAGGTAATTGCTGGTGACAGCTTGAACATGATTATGTCGAAGACCCTAACTATTGCATCTTATAACTAATCCTTTTGCTTTGTACCATGGATATCTTTTAAATTCCAAATCTTTCTTTGTATAGAAAAGGAGAATAGCAGCTAACTATTAACTAGTATGCTCGCATTCAAACTTTATGACTTTATTCCTTTTTCTTCTACTTATGCTTTCTACTGTCCTCTAAGTCTCTTCTTTTTTTCTTTTTTGATCTGCAAACCCTAACACCCAGACTCCTTACAGTTCTCTAAATCTCTAAAACAATTCATGTTCACTTTGCATTACATTTTTGATAGGTTATATATATATATATATATATATATATATATATATATATATATATATATATATAAATACCTATACATGTTCATACGCATGTGCATACATATAATATCTACACACGTGAATATAAAATTTGTAGACACGCGGAGGCATTCCTTTCAGGGTGAGTAAACAAAGTTCCCTACCTTGCTAAGATGCCATGAACAAGGACTAGGAGATGATCAGGTTCATCCTCCGTGTCCATCAACCCTTTCGGTGACATAACACTTCCTTCAGTTGTACTCATTGCATGGGCTCTAAAGCTTTGGCTTCTCCAGATGTTGTTTATCCCTGCAGAAGGGGCAGACGAAATCCTCAGAGAAACGATTTGGCAAAAAAAAAAAAAAAGGTTCAACCATGCCAAGATATTTGAAGTGTAGACAACGACTAGAATTCTGCAGAAGAACACAAGAAACTATGTCCTAACTCACATATACCACATGGCATTCAGAATTCACAAAACAGTTGACAACAATCATTGCAAAGCCGACATCCATGTTCACCAAGGGCACAACAACAGCATAAATGTTTTAACACCTATTGATATTATTTTCAATTGCACAATCCACCAGGAGAAAGGGGGAGCAGGTTCTATGGCGCTGGCCTGGACTATAAGCACAGAACAAACAGTATTAATTTGCCTAAAAAGCAGACTTCACTATAAGAGTTGGCGGAAAAGTGATAACTTCAAGGGAGAACAGAAAATACCATTTATTTTGGAGCAGTTTAACCCTTATTAGTATGTGTAGTATAAAGCAATTAAAATTGCAACCTTAAGTAAGGGATTGGGGAGAAGCAAGTTTTTCACAGCTCCCATTAGCATAAGCACAAGCAATATGGCATCCTTACTTACCAGTTGATTCAACAATAGCATAATGACCTATGTGCAGACCAATGTATCAAAGGCGTGAAGTTAATATTCTCACGAGACTAACTAAGGGTGAGGCAGCCTCTAAACTTCTTGAGGCAACCATGGGGGCTTAAATTTCATGGAGCTAAAATCCCAACAAGTGAGGCACTCGTCCCCTACACCTCGAGTTGTTCACCCTGTGCACGCTTTACACCTCGAGTTGTTCACCCTGTGCACGCTTTACACCTTGAATTGTCCATCCTATACATGCTAAAATTTTGAAATTCTTTTAAAGGTTGACTATAATTTGTATAGTATGTCGTTCTGCAATTAAGAATTTGGTGACTAAGAAAATTATCATGTATTGTTTTTCAAAAAATTTCGTTAATAATGCACCAAAAAAGTATTGTCTTTGCAAAAAGATACATTAAACTGCAGTTACCAGTTTCAAAAAAAAAAAAAAAAAAAGATACATTAAACTACCAAAAAAATCTGACCAACTTCCAATACAAGTAGGTAGATCCATCTTGCATTAAAAATTACAAAAGAACGAAAAGATCTCTTGACTATAGACTATGGTGTTTTATCCCTTTTAAAGGTTCTCTTATTCATCTTTCTTCACAATGTCCAAAAAATGCTGAGACGCCAATATCTAAAGTTACTTCTTCGCTGTCTCTAGCCCGAAAAGCCTCCAACTCTCCGACATGTTCGCTATTGTGTTAGGGAGTATTCAATGAATGTTCAATAGTGCATATACTAACACCCACAACTCCGAAGCAAAGTAATAGTGTGGTTCACATTCTCCCCAACATCATTGCATAGGCAATACTTAGCATAAAAGGAGCATTTCCGTGCTTAGGCAACCAACTTCTTGTCTACCTACATCACTTAACTGGAACTTGTACCTTCAAAAGTACACTACTTCCCGGATTTTAGTAGGTATCTTGGATCAAACACCAAGTGGACAACCACTTCATTAGGTATCTGGTATTTCTGAATCATCATATTCGAAGCACCACCACGGTAATGAAATGGCATGCGTAGCTAAAGTTGACTTACACTCACTATAATGCCAAACTATTCTAATAGTGGCATGAATATGATATGCAATGCTTAATTAAAAAAAAAAATGCCGAACTATTCCAAGAGGCCCAATTGAGAAGCACAAATTCGGATGCACATAAAGCCATCTCTCAAGTGATTTCTGTTGCAAGTAACCAATTAAATGTCCTGGGCAAGGTTCTCTCGCCTTAGAATCAAGCTAGCATAAAATACCACTTTCCTTGTATTTCTTTAGCAATTGAAGTTTCCAAAAAAGAAACACTTAAGAAAATGGAAAAGTTCCAAATGACAAGGGGGAACAAAAGGCTTAAATTGTTTCTGCTATCTGCCTCTCTACCCTGCAAAGATAGAGGTAAGGTCTTCGTACATCCTACCTCCCCAGACCCCACTTGTGGAACTACATTGGGTATGCTGTTGTTGTTGTTGTTTAGCCAACCATCACTATTACTTCCATAATGGTAGCCCCCCTTTCCCATTAGACAACTCAGAAAATCCATTACACAACTATTTGTTTCAGTGACAATTCATTCACATCTAACTAGCTACTCCTTTTTTATACTGTACTTTGAGATAGAATCAAATTGCTCAATGAAATAAAGGGTTTAATTTGTAATTAGCATTTCTGGATGGTGGATGGTGGAGTATAGTGGAGAAATGAAATATGTAACTAAGGAAAAACTACCAAATTCGTAATTTTAAAAAATGGGACTTTGCATGGTTAGAATGAACCATAAATTTACAATACCATAGCACATAATTCTAAAAACAACGAAAACAAACATGATTTTATAGAAAACCATACATTAATGAATCACGGGAATCCACCATCCAAACAGGGAGTTAATGTGCACGGGAAACACCCCCTACTTGTTTTTCTTGATTATTTCTACACATGAAGAAGGTCCAGTACGCAGAGAGGTGGCCTTAATCAAAACACCCATCAGTTAATCTACTACAGATCAAAAGTTGGCACAAATTTCAATTGAATAGACAAAGGATTAATTCACTTTGGCGTGAATTTCATTTCCAAACAAAAAAATAAAACCCGGATCAATTTGCTAGGTCAAAAAAAAAAAAAAGAAGAATCCCCAATTTAGAAGAGCAAAAAGAAAGAAAGAATTACCAGAAAAGGTGAGAAATGTGGAACTAAAGGGTCGGCGTTGATCAGAAGAGGAAGAAGAACAAGGATTTGAAGAGAAAGAAAAAGGGCGAGGTGAAAAATGATGAAGTAACGTCGCAGATGACGCCATGTATCTATCTATATTGGGAAAGCCCAAAAAGTATAGTCTAGAAAGAGAAAGAAAGGACCATTTGGGGAATTCTTGCTTGACCCGTGCAATTCGCTATGCTCAGACTCAGTATGTTATGTCAACATCAGCCATTTCTCTTTTCATTCATTATATCTCTCTCTCTCCCTGCTATGCTATAATAAGTGCTCCATTTCATCCCGCATCTCCACTTTATTATATTCTCACGCAAAGTCCCCAACTTTTTCTCGTATTTACTATAAACTCCCCTATACTGATGATGTTTTGAGTTAGAAGCTGCTGCTTCTTCTTCTTCTTCTGCTCCATATCTTTTGGAAAGAGATTAAAGGGGTAATTGGCAGTTTGGCTAATTCCATTTTTTGTTGTTTTCTTCTTTTCTCGGAAGGTGCATAACTGTACAATACATTCACTACAAGACAAGTGAAGACGCCTGTGTGATTGTTACCACTACCAACTACCCCAGAAGCTCACAAAAATAAATAGGCAAACACATCAACTCTTTAAAATAAATGTTTTTTTATAATTATGTTATATCCCATTTTAATCGGATCAAAGCATAGTATAACATATTGGTAATTTTTAATTATTTATTTTAAGGAGTCGCCACCTAATTATTTTAACGGTGAATTAAGACACCTATTTTAACTAAGTAAATGCTAAAAAGTTAACTCCAATTAATAATCTACCTAACTTAATAATTCTAGGTAAGGGTTTTTAATTATGCTAAAGAGAAGGGATAAGACATCCTTTAAGATCCGCTTAAATACGGTTAACCGGTTAAACTTAAGTTAATTACTTAAGACTAGAAAAATACAAATATAGTATTTAATGTTTAGGAAAATAGCTTGTAAATATTATCAAGATTACAAATGGAAAATATAAGACTGCTATTTAAATTAAATAAGATAGTAATTTGTAGAAAAGACTTTAGTTACAAGTTAAACTAAAGAAAACGTGGGATCATGCAAGGTTTTTATGAACATCCGAAATAACTCAATGGCTAGGTATCAATTGATTTTAACGACTTAGAAATATATTGAGTGACCAGATAAGATAGATGAATAGCTAATGTAAATTTGAAAATAACTTTATAAGCAGACTCTTTTCTTGGTTAATTTAGGCACTTGGCAAAATGAAGATTTCGAAACATTGAAAACTTATTTTTTTTTTCAAAGATGTACTAAAATACTTCGTGAAATGAATTAAAATATTTCCATTATTATATTGAATAACGTCCGTTTTTCTTTCAAAGATATACTAAAATACTTCGTGAAATGAATTAAAACATTTCCATTATTATATCGAAATAACGTCCCAATTAGCTTATCCGATTATAAACTCTCTCAAAGCCATAAAATGAACCAAAATATTTTCGTTATTATAGTGAAATAACGTCCCAATCAGCCCCACTAAATTAGGTATTCTAAGGTAGCTAAATAATCACATACGAACACAAATAAATTAAACAAAACATAAGATGTGCTTTAAAACATAGCAGTCTTTCTCGTCTTC
The DNA here is from genome assembly GCF_019175385.1 of Lycium barbarum. Classification (NCBI taxonomy): domain Eukaryota; kingdom Viridiplantae; phylum Streptophyta; class Magnoliopsida; order Solanales; family Solanaceae; genus Lycium; species Lycium barbarum. The sequence goes on along the minus strand of NC_083348.1, from coordinate 81,853,466 downwards.
TCCCCTCTTTATATTGCTTCTGCCTTGGTTGTTTTCCGAGGGGAGAAAGAGAGACCTGAATAGAGAGATTTCATCTGGAATTTGTTTCAGCCGAGTTTAGTGAACTAGAAACACAAAGTGGAGCAATGAAATCGTTTTGATCTAGCGGCGAAATTGAGTCTCATTTGAGACTCCTCGCAACTCCAGATGTCATGCAAAAGAAGAAAAGGGAAAAAAAGAATTAGAGCGGTGACATGATTCTATAATATACAAGGTTTTACGATCGACAACCAACATAATAGAGCAGTTTCAATATTCAAGACAAGCAAGTGACTTATGTATACATTATGTATATTTGAGTATGCTTCGTGTATACACATTCATAAGGATACTTAGAAGGTTAATATTGGAAAGATTTTGCCCCCGTCTTCCCGATGTTGCACAAGTTCCAAGGGATTTCCATGAATCCCAGGCATGGCTAACACCGGGGAGGGTTCAAGCTTAATCCATAATGACCAACTAATCTCCCCATAAATGTACTAACTAAAGCATACTCTAGATATACACATATAAACATAATCAAACACAGTATACTTGCAATGCCCAAACATGTAAGAATTTAAATAGGCACAGAATCGCCACAACATTCATGCAATTTCCTATAGCATATTAATGGAATGAAACAGACTTCAGTTTAGGCCAAATATTGGTGTGAAACTTAACACACTCAAATTGTATTGTAAAGAAGAAGCCAACTTTTTCTTAAAGTTAATCAACCCATAATTCTCAGGAAAAAAACTTAAAAGAAACATGCTAAACCATCACTCTTTCCTTAAACGGAATAGTAAGTAAAATTGGAGATTCCTAATGCTAAAGTTTTGAAGAAAACCAAAGTGAAGAAATGAATCTTTGAGAAAAAGTAAACAAACTTTCCTTAAGGGAGGAAAAAAAGCAGCTACTTTTGTGTTAGAAAACCTTGAAATAGAAATTAACTGATGGCTAAAAAGGGCATTCAAATATACATCTGAGTACTCAATATTTAGTCAAACAACACTTTAAGTCTATGCTAAACAGAGAGCCTGGTCTGAAGTTTTACACGAAGTTTAAGAGGGAAATCACTTGGGACCTTTAAAGTTATCATTAGTTTAAAGGACTTAGCAGTAGCTACAAACCAGTTTATACAAAATGGCAAGTTCATATCATACTTCAATCTGTTAGTGACTTCTTCAAAGGTTATTAAGGCATGACTAGGATTAAGTTTAGCATACTAACTTCAGGCAAACACAGATTCTATTATCCCGCAAGAACTAATGGAATTCTAGGTGGTAAACATAGAAAAAGAAAACAAGGAGAGGCAAAACTAAACCCAAACAAATCTCTATTCAACTCTAAACAAAGCTTATGCTCATGAGCACAATAAGAGAGGGAACATTTAGTTCTACCACCCAAACTGATGCATTTGAGTTTAAAACTACATGAAAGCTCATCACATTTCATAACAATGACAAAAAAGGGGTGATTTGTTTTTAATTTTTAGTATTCCCTCTGCTTTACATTCTTAAATAGTTCTAATAGTTAGTTAACCAACATTAATCATAAAAAAAAAAAAAACAACAGTCTGCTATCTAAACAAATCATATTACTCATAGTGACAACAGATTAACATTAGTAATAGCCTAATGGTAACAACAACTAATCACATAATATAATTAACTACTTGCAACTAATCTAGCTAATAACAAAACAAATAATACACACCTTCACAAGATTTAAAAAACAATGAACTGGAAATGAAAAGAGTACACTACCTCTACATCAACTCAAACTAGCTATAACTAGCTCTTAATCACAGTAGCTAGAGTTACCAAATTATTATGATGATGTGAGGATCCTTAAACTCAGTCTACAACAAAGAGGGACCAAAATGATTCCTAATTATATTTAAAGCAACCTCATGTTCCTTTTAAACTAGAACCTCCCCTATTCCAGACTGTAAAGAAAAAATGGAAGCCTTAACCCTTAAACATAGTCTTGGAATACAATTTAACCTGGGTAATGAACTTTGAAATTCCAACTTCGATTTGCTAAGCAAAAGCCAGACAAAGGAGGGACTGATATTGAGTTAGACATGTTAAAGGGTTAATAAACTTATTGAAATCACACAAAGGAGGAGGCCAACTCATGTTCAACATTCTAGAGTACTAAAGGTAAATCAAACATCCATATTAACTAAGTTCATCATGCTTAGATCCATGGCAGGTTTAGCAGACAAGAACAACAACGAAACTGGAAATCAAGCAAGCTAAAAAAAAGAATTTGGACAGGGTAGAAAGAAACAAAAGAACATAATTACTTATTGAACCCGAACAAAATTAAACTTAGACTATTTTAAACGAAAAAAAATGGAAATATACATGAACTAAGAAAATGAAAATAAAACTAAGATGAAGAAGAGAATTACAGACCTTTTTCGGGTGCAGCGAACTAAGGTGCAGGGGTCTTAGATCTACGCTCGTAACTCCAACAACTCCGAGCTTGAATACGCTCAGATTCGAAGCGATGGCAGCGGCAAAAAGAGAATGAAATGACTCAGTGCTTCGAGTGAATACCAAGAGGTATTGGAACTAAAAAGGATTAATATTTTCAAGGAATAGAGGCGACTAAAACTGCCTTCTAAGGTTCCAAAAAAAATCGTATTTATAGCTCCAGATTAGGGTTCCTAGAGTGATATATGACTTCTTCACAAAGTGAAATTCGTTCAATTTAATTTCAAATCCGCATCTTTTTGAAAAGATTCGAATTGTTTCCTTGGAAAAAGAGGGAAACCTCAAAAGAAAATTGAAAGTCAGAGATTACCGTTCAGGCTTAAGGGAAACAAACAAAAACCATAAAAGCTTTGCCAAAAATGGAGGAACAAATGCTGATGATGCAGAAACTTGCTGTATTTTTAGCCGAAAAGGGCTTTCGCGTGCATAGAAGTCGAAAGGGGACAACAACGTTGATTAACTGTAGATTTAGGGTTCGTTTGGTTGTTGAACCATCCAAAATTTGCACTGAAAAGGAACGGAGGACCTCTGTCCATGGGTAAAGCAAGGTAAAGTTTTGCCCAAAAATGGAGGAAGGGGAGAAAGAAAGAGAGGCGCGGCTGAGTGTTTTGGGTTCAAGAAATTAGGTTTGGGAAGGTGAATAGGGAGACATGGGCCGGGTTGTTTAAAATGGGTAGTAGGCTGGTTTCAATGAATTAGGCTTTAGCCCAAATAGTTTTAGGATTAGTTATGGGCTGAATTAACATATTCATGTGGGGAATGTGATATAATAATTTAGCCATTAGCATTAATAAGGTGTAATTTAATGAAATATAAATAACATGATAATGAAGCAAGAATATTATTTAGGTTATAGCTTATTATGTAAATGAATAAGTAGCAATATGCGATGTATCAATAAAGCGACAGTTCCTAATAATAAAGTAAAGACGAAAATAATATATTTGGTTTACTAATTGTCACGACCCAACTAGGGGCCGCGACGGGTACCCGGAGCTAGCCACCGAGCACCACTCGTTCTACTACTCATCTTACTCACTTAATACTCTTTTACCAACTTTATACTCAACTTGTAGGGAAATCATGTTTTATATGGAAACATAAATGCTTTATATACATTTGCCTCTCGGCCATCAAAATAGTATATACACATGATAGCATCTCGTGAGACCATCTAACCCACACTGCGCATCTACGAGCCTCTACTGGAGTGCTAAACATGAGGACGGGACAAGACCTCGTCATGCCTAAAACTCTATATATACATGAATATACACACAAAATAATAACCATAAGCACCTCCGGACAAAGGAGTGCTTCTGACCAGCTGACAGCTACTACGTATCTGGCTCGAGCTCTCCTCCCTGTCTACCTGTAGGCATGAGCACAGCGTCCAAAGAAAACGGACGTCAGTACTAACATTGTACTGAGTATGAGAGGCATAAACAATGAAATAAGACAATGATGTAAAGAAGACATCAATATGGAACATCTGAATCAGACTGTCAAGTATAAGAAATAAGTCATGTTGTCTTACTCATACTCGTCATCATATCATATATGCATAATGTGTAAACTGCCCATCCATATCGGATCGGTGTGATAATCATAACATTAGCCTGTGTCCAGGCCTCCCGCGTCCGAGGTATCATCTCATGCCGCCCACTAGTGGTGCTACCCATGCCATTTGGCCATGGTGTACGTATAGCTGCCCGCCTTGGAGGTGACTGCCCGGCCAAATAGGCGCGATGTAATATCATCAACATAACATGCTTATCTTATCATAATACATGCATAAGGCTCAAGATCTACTATACTTTATCGGGGTGACGTAAGGTCGTGATCCCCCGATTTCATTATGGAGCAATTAGTGGCATTCTGCCTCACCTTGAAGGAATTAGCACATAAGGTGAGTGTAAGCAATAAATAACATCCTTATCATTATGGCGTTATCATGTCATATCTCTTATCTTATACAGACATTTATGGATATAGGCTTTCAGCTTTCCGGAATATAGGAACTCATGAAGAGGAAAAGAATTCATACTATAAGATCCATGCCATTAGAAAGAAAGGACTAGCCTCACATACCTTTGTCGTTTAAATAAGCTATCGTTCACTTGTGCTCCCTCGATATCACGTCTCTACCTTCAAGAGAGAATTCGCACCAACGTTAGTTATTCGTCTATAAGAACGCTTTACTATTCTAGGAAAAATTGGGAAACACTTCCTTTGGTTATACTACTTTCCCATATCCTATATCAACTCCTAAACTCTCACAACAACATTCATAATATTGTAATCAACAATCATCGTTTATATACATTGACCACAATCCACCATTTCTCTTCAATTTCTCCACATTTATGGTTATAGTTCATTATCGCGTTTCCTCATGTATAATGCTTATTTCGTGGTTTAAATTTCATTTATGACGCATTCGTAATCACAACATATCAACATTCATGATTCAATCCAACCCCTATTCAATCATAGCACTATTCACCCTTTTATGACCCATTTTCCATGTCTTTCTACAATTCAAGTATCTTAACTTTCCAATACCTTAAACAACATGTTTTAGTCATGAAACTTACCTTAGATGATGGTTGAACAAGCCTTGAATGGAATTACTCCTTTAGCACCAAAACCGTACTTCACTTCTTTTGGGTTTTCTTGAAAAAGATGAACTTTAGTGTGATCCTTACACTTGATTTCGTGGGTTTCATGTAGTTGATCACTAATTTCCTTTGGTTTTCTTGTGATGAAGAGTAGAGAGTATTCTAGAGGCTTCTTGAAAGAAACATCGTGGAGTTGAAATGAATTGAATGAGGTTAGGTCTCCTTTTAATGACTTAAAATCTAATCCGGAATGAACAGTGACTGAAGTGCACAGTGGTCGTAAACCCAGTTTACGGTCCGTATTCCAGTTTACGGGTCGTATATCGTGGTCGTATTTAAGCATATCAAAACCAGAAAGGCATGCTGGAGATCATGGCAATTTACGACTCAGTTTACGGGCCGTATCTCGATTTACGGTCCGTATTCCAAGTCGTATTTAGCCATTTAAAGCATTTGACAGAAAGTTGAAATTTTGCAAGTTGAATTACGACATGCCAGTATACGGGCCGTATACCACTTTACGGTTCGTATTTCATTTTACGTCCAACTGGCCAAAATGCAATTCTACAACTTTTCATTGTACGCTCACGGGGAAATTTTCGAGGTGTAACATTCTTCTCCCCTTTTTGAACATTCGTCCTCGAATGTTAAACACTCGGGATTCTACGAAAATTTCGCCAAAGTTTCCCCTGTAACTTGGCACTACCAACCTGTCACAACACCCATAATATCGTCGCCTCACAGGGCTACATCACAATATCGACATATCTATGGCCACACATGACCAAAAGCATAAAAATAAAACATACATACCTTATATCGTTGACGTTTCATCTTGAAACTCTCTCGAGGTTTGGAATAAGTGCGGGTACCTAGATTTCATCTTCTCTTCCGCCTCCCAAGTCATTTCTTCCCGATTGTTGTTTCGCCACAAGACTTTGACTGAAGCTACCTCTTTTTTTCGAAGTCTTCGCACTTGCCTGTCCAGAATAGCAATAGGCACTTCTTCATAAGTTAGCCTTTCTGTCACTTGCACACCATCTATCGGGAAAATCCTTGTGGGATCTCCAACACACTTGTGGAGCATCGAAACGTGGAAGACTGGATGAACTGATTCAAGCTCCGAAGGCAAGTCCAATTCGTAGGCTACATGACCCACCTTGCAGGTAATTCTATAGGGTCCAATGTATCTAGGACTTAGCTTCCCTCTCTTACTAAATCTCATCACTCCTTTCATTGGCGATACTTTCAAAAATACCCAATCACCAACTTGAAATTTCAAGTCTCGTCGGCGATTGTCTGCATAAGACTTTTGGCGACTTTGGGCTGTCAGCAATCGATCTCGGATCACCTTAACTTTTTCCACTGCCTGCTGAATCAATTCGGGGCCCACTAATTGTGCTTCTCCTATTTCGAACCATGCAATTGGAGATCTACATTTCCTTCCATACAAAGCTTCGTACGGAGCCATTCGAATACTGGGATTGTAGCTATTATTGTATGCGAACTCGATTAGCGGCAAATGATCATCCCAACTTCCACCAAAATCCAGCACGCATGCTCGCAGCATATCTTCCAAGGTCTGAATAGTACGCTCGACTTGTCCATCGGTCTGCGGGTGGAATGTTGTGCTAAGTTTCACTTTAGTGCCTAGACCTTCTTGAAAGGACTTCCAAAACTTGGTTGTAAATTGGGCTCCCCTATCTGTAATAATAGATAATGGAATACCATGACGTCTTACAATGTCCTTTAGATACAGCCTAGCGTAATCTTCTGCTGAATATGTAGTCTACACTATAAGAAAATAGGCTGCTTTCGTCAACCTATCCACAATCACCCATATAGAATCATACCTGCTACGGGAACGAGGTAACCCCACAATGAAGTCCATGTTGATCACCTCCCATTTCCAAATAGGGATCTCCATTGCTTGCAATAAGCCTCCTGGATTCTGATGTTCAGCTTTCACTTGTTTGCAATTTGGGCACTGTGCTACAAGTTTTGCTATGTCCCTCTTCATGCCATCCCACCAGTACATCATCTTGAGATCATGATACATTTTGGTTGCACTTGGGTGGATAGAATACCGAGAGCAATGTGCTTCTTCTAGAATTCGTCGACGCAATTCTGCTATATTTGGCACACATAGCCTGCCTTGGTATTTAAGAATTCCATCCATAGAAACTTCAAATGAAGCCTTCTCTTTCCCATGGGATGTGTCTCTATAATGACATAATTGAGGATCTTCATATTGTCGTTCCTTCACTTCCATATCCAAAGACGAAATTGTGGGATCATTGATACTAATCCCTACATTACCTGAATCGATTACGCGTACCCCAAGATTGGCTAATTAGTGGAGCTCATGAACCATCTCTTTCTTCTCCGGAGGGACTTCAAATAAACTGCCCATTTATCGGCGGCTAAGCACATCGGCTACTACATTCGCTTCTCCCGGGTGGTACAAAATGTTCACATCATAATCTTTTATCAATTCTAACCACCGCCTCTGTCGCAGGTTCAACTCCTTTTGCTTGAAAATGTACTGAAGACTTTCGTGATCTGTATAAATATCAATGTGCACACCATACAAATAATGCCTCCATATTTTTAAGGCATGAATGACCGCAGCCAATTCGAGATCATGAGTTGGATAATTTTTTTCATGTTTTCGTAATTGTCTTGAAGCATATGCAATAACCTTACCATGTTGCATCAATACGCATCCTAATCCGACACCGGAAGCGTCACAATACACAACATAGCCATCTGACCCTTCTGGGAGCGTTAAAACCGGAGCTGAGGTCAGTCTGTCTTTCAACTCTTGGAAACTACGCTCACAAGCATCATTCCACTGGAATTTGGCTGACTTCTGGGTTAGCTTTGTCAATGGGGCTGAAATAGACGAAAAGCCCTCTATGAATCTTCTATAATAACCTGCCAAACCCAGAAAACTACGAACTTCTGTAGGCGTTGTAGGCCTTGGCCAAGTTTTCACCGCTTCAATTTTCTGGGTGTCAACTCGAATGCCATCATCTGAAATAACATGGCCCAAAAGTGTTACAGAATTTAACCAAAACTCGCACTTTGAAAATTTTGCGTATAGTTTCCGGGCTCGGAGAATGCCAAGAACAATTCTCAAATGATTTACATGTTCTGATTCTGTGCGAGAATATACCATAATATCATCAATAAATACTATCGCAAATAAGTCCAAGAGAGGCCTGAATACATTGTTCATCAAATTCATAAACACGGCCGGAGCATTAGTCAGCCCAAACGACATCATTCGGAATTCATAGTCGCCATATCTCGTTCTGAAGGTTGTTTTGGGAATATCCGCTTCTCTAACCCTAACTTGATGATAACCCGACCTCAAGTCTATTTTAGAAAACCACTTGGCACCTTGCAATTGGTCGAATAAGTCATCAATCCTTGGAAGAGGATATTTGTTATTTATTGTCACTTTGTTCAATTGCCTATAATCGATGCACATTCGTAGAGATCCGTCTTTCTTTCTTACAAACAAAACTGGAGCTCCCCACGGTGATGAGCTGGGTCTAATAAACCCCTTTTCAAGCAAGCCTTTCAACTGCGCCTTTAGCTCTTTTAATTCTGCCAGAGCCATTCGATAAGGAGGAATAGAAATAGGCTTGGTGTCCGGTAATACATCAATGGTAAAATCAATCTCTCTTTCTGGAGGAAGGCCTGGAAGTTCGTCTGGAAACACATCTGGGAATTCATTCACTACTGGAACCGATTGGAAAGTTGGCGGCTTTGCCTCGGTGTCATGAACCCGAACTAGATGATAAATATAGCCCTTGGCTATCACCTTCCTTGCCTTAAGGAAGGAAATAAACCTACCTTTCGGTGATGCTGCCTTACCTTTCCACTCAAGCACGGGCTCTCCCGGAAATTGGAATCGAACCACTTTCGTTCGACAATCAACGTTAGCATAGCACGATGCCAACCAATCCATACCCATGATTACATCGAAATCTACCATTTCCAACTCAATCAAATTAGCTTTTGTCTGGCGGTCACATATCACAACTACACAATTTTTATACACTTGCCTTGCTATCACGGGATCACCAACCGGAGTAGACACCTCAAAAGGTTTGATCAGCTCAGGTTTCACCCCAATACAACCAGCAACATATGGAGTAATATAAGAAAGAGTAGAACCCAGATCTATCAGTGCATATACATCATGGGAGAATATAGACAATGTACCTGTAACCACATCTGGGGAGGACTCAAAATCTTGCCGTCCGGCTAAAGCATATACACGGGGCTGAGTGGCACCTGAAGTAGATGCTGCCTCTCTGCCTCTACCATGGCCTACTGACATCTGGGAAGCCTGCCCCACTGGACGCGCTGGGGAAGAACCAGCTGCCGAACCTGTGGGCTGAACTCCAACTTTGCCACTCGTCGACGGGCAATCTCTCATCATATGCCCAACCTGGCCACAAGTATAGCAAGTATCCGAACTCTGGCGATACTTTCCGGAATGTAATCTACCGCACTGGATGCATCGCGGCACTGGGGGTCTCCTCTGGCTATAGTCTTCCCTGAACTGGGAATCTGAGGCCCTCGAACTCTGGCCCTGTCCTGAACGGAAAAAGCGATCAAATCTCCTACCTGTGAATCGAGGAGGTACGCTAGTCACCGACTGGACTGAGTACCCAGAATATGTCTGTCTTGTTCCCCCTCTATAATCACCGCCGGCTCCCATAGATCTGGCCCTCTTGCGGCATCACGGTCTGTATTCGGGAAATATCCATCCCGTCTTACAAGGAAGCCGTCAAACAATCTCTGAATAAATGGGCCCTAGGCCACTCACAAATCTATGTACCCGATCTCCAATGTCGGCCACCATAGCCGGAGCATATCTAGCCAAGGAGTTAAATTGAAGGCTATATTCCCGGGCACTCATATTTCCTTGTCTCAGATTTAGAAATCTATCTGCTCTAGCTTGGTGGACCTCGGGTGGCAAATAGTGACGAATAAAGGCATCTACGAATTCTTGCCAAACCGGAGGAGGAGCATTCTCTCCTCTTAATAATACCCAGTTGTTATACCATAAAACTGCCACATCCCGGAGTCTATAAGATGCAAACTCCATGGATTCCGTTTTAGAGGCATGGATAATCTTCAATGTCCTCAACATCTCATCTATGAAACCTTGCGGGTTCCTCTTCCGGCTTTGACCCGAAAAGCTCCGGAGGGTTTAGACTCATAAAATCACGGGCCTTAGTACTTGCTGCCCAATCACTTGAAACCATACTTTGCCGTTGTGCCTGTGCGACGACAAATTGTGTCAGTAACTGGATGGCCTCGGTCATCTGTTGACCCGAAGCAACCGGTGGAGGAATTGGAGCTGCAACTGCTCCTTGCTCTTCCACATTAGGTGGGGTAGAGGAAGTATTGGACAAGGCCTCGTTATGCGATTCACCTTCCTCTATATTCATCGAAGGCCCTCTTTCTACCTGCCTCCTTGTCGTAGTATTGCCCTTCTGGGCGGCTGTAGTTTTTCCCTTTGGCGGCATTTCTGAAACCATGACACACTATTAGGGAAGATAAAATCTTATACATGGCTCTATCGCACGATCTCATAAGAAGAAAGGTGGTCATTTTTCCTAAATGTCCTGTAGCCTCTTGTTTATTGATGTGGCGCGCAACACACCATAAATAAGACTCTACTAGACACGGCTCGTAGACACTTTCTAGGACTGAACCGCTCTGATACCACTTTTTGTCACGACCCAACTTGGGGCCGCGACGGGTACCCGGAGCTAGCCACCGAGCACCACTCGTTCTACTACTCATCTTACTCACTTAATGCTCTTTTATCAACTTTATACTCAACTTGTAGGGAAATCATATTTTATATGGAAACATAAATGCTTTATATACATTTGCCTCTTGGCCATCAAAATAGTATATACACATGATAGCATCTCGTGCGACCATCTAACCCACACTGCGCATCTACGAGCCTCTACTGGAGTGCTAAACATGAGGACGGGACAAGACCCCGTCATGCCCAAAAATATATATACATGACTATACACACAAAAGAATAACCATAAGCACCTCCGGACAAAGGAGTGCTTCCGACCAGCTGACAGTTACTACGTATCTAGCTCGAGCTCTCCTCCCTGTCTACCTGTGGGCATGAACACAGCGTTCAAAGAAAACAGACGTCAGTACGAACATTGTACTGAGTATGAGAGGCATAAACAATGAAATAAGACAATGATGTAAAGAAGACATCAATATGGAACATCTGAATCAGACTGTCAAGTATAAGAAATAAGTCATGTTGTCTTACTCATACTCATCATCATATCATATATGCATAATGTGTAAACTGCCCATCCATATCGGATCGGTGTGATAATCATAACATTAGCCTGCGTCCAGGCCTCCCGCGTCCGGGGTATCATCTCATGCCGCCCACTAGTGGTGCTGCCCATGCCATCTGGCCATGGTGTATACGTATAGCTACCCGCCTTGGTGGTGACTGCCCGACCAAATAAGCGCGGTGTAATATTATCAACATAACATGCTTATCTTATCATAATACATGCATAAGGCTCAAGATCTACTATACTTTATCGAGGTGACGTAAGGTCGTGATCCCCCGATTTCATTATGGAGCAATTAGTGACATTCTGCCTCACCTTGAAGGAATTAGCACATAAGGTGAGTGTAAGAAATAAATAACATCCTTATCATTATGGCATTATCATGTCATATCTCTTATCTTATATAGACATTTATGGATATAGGCTTTTAGCTTTCCGGAATATAGGAACTCATGAAGAGGAAAGGAATTCATACTATAGGATCCATGCCATTAGAAAGAAAGGACTAGCCTCACATACCTTTGTCATTTAAATAATCTATCGTTCACTTGTGATCCCTCGATATCACGTCTCTACCTTCAAGAGAGAATTCGCACCAACGTTAGATATTCGTCTATAAGAACGCTTTACTATTCTAGGAAAAATTGGGCAACACTTCCTTTGGTTATACTACTTTCCCATATCCTATATCAACTCCTAAACTCTCACAACAACATTCATAATATTGTAATCAACAATCATCGTTTATATACATTGACCACAATCCACCATTTCTCTTCAATTTCTCCACATTTATGGTTATAGTTCATTATCGCGTTTCCTCACATATAATGCTTATTTCGTGGTTTAAATTTCATTTTTGACGGATTCGTAATCACAACATATCAACATTCATGATTCAATCCAACCCCTATTCAATCATAGCACTAATCACCCTTTTATGACCCATTTTCCATGTCTTTCTACAATTCAAGTATCTTAACTTTCCAATACCTTAAACAACATGTTTTATTCTTGAAATTTACCTTAGATGATTGTTGAACAAGCCTTGAATGGAATTACTCCTTTAGCACCAAAACCGTACTTCACTTCTTTTGGGTTTTCTTGAAAAAGATGAACTTTAGTGTGATCCTTACACTTGATTTTATGGGTTTCATGTAGTTGATCACTAATTTCCTTTGGTTTTCTTGTGATGAAGAGTAGAGAGTATTCTAGAGGCTTCTTGAAAGAAACATCGTGGAGTTGAAATGAATTGGATGAGGTTACGTCTCCTTTTAATGACTTAAAATCTAATCCGGAATGAACAGTGACTGAAGTGCACAGTGGTCGTAAACCCAGTTTACGGTCCATATTCTAGTTTACGGGCCATATATCGTGATCGTATTTAAGCATATCAAAACCAGAAAGGCATGCTGGAGATCATGGCAATTTACGACTCAGTTTACGCGCCGTATTTCGATTTACGGTACTTATTCCAAGTCGTATTTAGCCATTTAAAGCATTTGACAGAAAGTTGAAAATTTTCAAGTTGAAATACAACATGCCAGTATACGGGCCGTATACCACTTTACGGTTCGTATTTCATTTTACGTCCAACTGGCCAAAATTCAATTCTGCAACTTTTCACTGTACGCTCACGAGGAAATTTCTGAGGTGTAACATTAATAATTATTAGAAGCTCAAAAGAATGAGTTGGAATAAGGGAGGGACAAAATCGGGTGTCAACAACTTGTCTCTCTTTGGCCGGTAATGATGAAAGAATTTTCGGGCAAAGACATTGACTTAATAGCCTATTTTGTCCTGACTAAAGGAATTTGGGAGATGATAAGGATAAGGAAAATTTGAGAGGATTGTGCTCGAATTCTGATTTTTGAGTTGCCTACATATCTCGGGTTGCACGAGAATCAGGCGTGTGTAGTTCTGGGAAACTACGACACTTGCGAGTGAGCAATTATGACTAATGCAAATATTTTAAAAATATTGTCCCAGTGTAGAATTATGGTGACATTGGGTATTACGATTGAGGAAACATATGGAACTCAAGAATTTTAGACTATGAATACGTGTGAACTCGACGATCGGTTATGGACGTAAGCGGAATATGTGGGGGGTTGCGTCGAGCGTTCGAGGTGGACCCTTGACCTTTGTCAAGAAGTCTGATCATCCTTCCCAATAAATTACCCCAGTTCACTGCCGAAGAAATAGTTCCACGTTGCGTTAAAGCTCCTGCGAAACTTAAACTAGATAAAACAGTTAGTAAATAAATACCGGAAGTAAAGCGATGTAAAATAGCTTTAGCTAAGGCTAATGCAAATGAGGTTTTAGGCCGATGATTCGTGAGAATGATGCCTTTGGCGATGATTAATGAAAATGAGGACTTAAATCAGATATGAAGATGAGGCTATTTGAACCGGATGATTTATGAAAATGAGGCTTTCCAAGCCGACATAATGAGGTTTTCTTTAAAACCCAATGATTGATGAAAATGAGGTTTTTCAAACCAATGTGACTCATGGTGTAAAGCATTTATGCAGTGAATTTTAAAACATTTGTGTGGTGCATGTGCGTTTGAAAGCATTTATGCGATTTGAAGATCCAGTTCTTGATGCTTCGTGCTTCTATCTTTGTCTGGACTTGTAACCTCCGCCTATTTCTAAGTCTTGGCCAACTAATAAAACTATTTGATTAAAAAAAATTATTTCAAAAGGAAATATGCATAAATTATGGTAAATATGTATATAGTGATAAATAATTTCTACCGAACTTGAAACTGTGACACGTTGTGAAACAAAGAGAACGTCCTTTCTCCAAAGTCTTTCCTTTGTCTGATGATCTGTTGACCATATACTCTTTCGTGTCTCTCGATGGCGTCTTGCAATGATGCCCTTAAAATTGTCCCAGTTTCTGGCATAGGAGGATATTGAACTTTTAAAATGACGAGACCGAGCCTGATATAGGCTGCCTACGTATCCCGCTAAGGGAATCAGGTCAAGCGTAGTTCAAAACATACAAGGAAAAATAAAATTGAGGTTTTCTAATAATATGACCGAAGCCTATATAGGCCACCTACGTATCCCACCACGGGAATCAGGTCAAGCGTAGTTCATGTTACAAACAAATGGAATTTTTTTGGAAATTTCTATCTTAAAGACCAAACCTAATATAGGTTTCTTACGTATCCCGCCGAGGGAACGTAGTTTTCATTACATAGAAAGACATTACAGGATATTACATATAAAATAAATGAAAAGATCCTAAATGTAGTATCTCTTGACGACATCTGCATTGATAGCTTTGGGCCACACTTCGCCATTCATTTCTGCTAGAATTAATGCTCCTCCAGTCAGCACTCGATGAACCATGTAAGGCCCTTGCCAGTTAGGTGCAAATTTTCCCTTAGCTTCATTTTGGTGTGGGAATATGCGCTTCAACACCAATTGCCCCGGTTTGAATTGTCTCGGTCTTACCTTCTTGTTGAAAGCTTTGGCCATTCTGTTCTGATAAAGTTGTCCATGACAAATTGCATTCAGCCTCTTTTCATCAATGAGCATCAACTGTTCATATCGATTTTGTATCCACTTGGCATCACTCAACTCAACTTCTTGGATAATTCTCAAAGATGGTATCTCTACCTCTGCAGGTAACACAACCTCTGTTTCATAGACCAAAAGATAAGGCGTTGCCCCAGTTAAAGTCCTAACAGTGGTGAGATAACCGACAAGGGCCAATGGCAATTTTTCGTGCCAATGTCTGTAATTATCAATCATCTTCTGCAATATTCTCTTGATGTTTTTGTTGGCTGCTTCAACGGCTCTATTCATCTGAGGTCGATAAGGAGTGGAATTGCGGTGAGTAATCTTAAATGTTTCGCAAATTTCTCGCATCAGTCCACTATTAAGATTAGCTCCATTATCTATTATAATTGACTTAGGGATTCCGAATCGACAAATGATGTGTCACACCCCCAACGAGGAGTATGACAGGCTCTGACCCGTAGGTCGAGAGTCACCTGACTTAACCGTTACTTGGACATCACATACCATAACTCAAAGAACATCTACTCGTGGAAAAGGGGAAACATAGGAATATTTGATAATTCAACACATATGTACATATGAGGATCGGCAAGGTCGCGACCACATAAAATATATCATAAAGCCAACAAGGGTATCAAAAAAAATATATCAAGAAGCCAAAACAAGGTCATACATTATATTTACATATCCCACAATGTCCATGAGCCTCTAAAAGTATACATATGAACATATATTATACTAACAGAAAAGTACCAAAAGATAGCAAGCTCGGAGTAGTGGTTCTTGCTAACACCGCTGAAGCTGTGAAATCCTACTGCGGTTGCTCCTCGATAATTCTGTCAGAGCTTGCAGCACGAAATGCAGCGTCCCAGGCAATGGGATGTCAGTACGGATAAAAGTACTGAGTATGTAAGGCAGGAGGGTAACAACAATATTAAGATAAAATGTGACATTAATATAGGCAAAATAAAACCGAACATCTGGAAGTAGCACAAAATACAATGCATAATAAAATCATTTGTACGCTTATATATATGTAACAGATAGTATCCATGCCCGGCCGTAAGGCTCGGTGTTATATTTGTGAAATCATGCCCGGCCATTAAGGCTCGGTGTTGTCATCATTAGCCCGCATCCGGGCCTCTCGCGTCCGGGGCAATATCATAACATGCCCACTGCAGTGGTGTGCGCATCTACGCGCCATGCCTGGCCGACTATAGCGCGGTACGGTGTAGTAAAATAGTGCAATACATTTATACATATACAATGTATGAGAAGCTAATAATCTGACCTGTGTAGTAAAGTAGTGCATTACAGTTATTTATATGTATATACCATTGTTGGTTCCGAACTGGGAAGGCTGCGCAGGAATCCGCTTTCCTTCCGTGATACGGAAGGAAAGCGCAATGTCCTGAGGCCTCCTGCGCAGGACTCCACTTTCCTTCCGCGATGCGGAAGGAAAGCGCAATGTTCTGAGGCCTTCCGCTTTCCTTCCGCGATGCGGAAGGAAAGCCTGATCTTGGAGATGATTTTGGATGAGAAGTCAATGATCTGATCTTGGCCTTTCGGAGTGACATAAGGTCGGTAGCCTCCGAATAGCTTATGGAATTTACTTATCGAGTCCGAAGGAGTACTCGATGATGATAAATAAAATAATACTTTCAGAATCATTAAAGTAACAAGATATTAAGATTTGAAATACAAAACATGGGAATAGAGTGGATTTGTTATTGAACGCTTGTGTTTATATTCTAATTGGATTCATGCCAAAGAAAGAGGGAAACGAACACCTTACATACCTTATCCGTTGAGCCACCACTTAAAGAATTCCTTATATCGAAGCTTGTCTTTCACCCGAGCCTATATATCGAGAAATATATCATTAATCATACTTTCATCGCATTTCCACCAACTTATAAGTACTAATTATGGAAGACTAATTTGGGTTACGAAAATTTAGGCAGCATTTCCCCTATATCATCGACTTCCTCCAAATACCAAAACAACTCCCAAACAATACCAACAACATCAAAAACAACATCCTCAACATTCTACAAGATAAATATATGTATTTTCATCCAAAATTCTCTTCAACCCTCAATCCATAAGTCAACAACACCAACACAACAAACTATAGCTTTTATTCTTGCAATTATTCCTTAATCAATGTTGATAAAGAAAACGATTCAAGTATTCATACCTTATATCTACTAAAGTAGCAAGATCTTCAATATTTACTTGTTCCCAAGCATTGTTTTAAAAGGCAGTGTCAGGACTCGCCTCGGGGCAGGGCAGTGGCAAAACGCCCTAGGGCTAACGTGCGGGGCTTAGTTCCTATGAGGCTTACGCCCTAAGTGCCCAACCGTACTGTCACGACCCAGCTAGGGGCTGTGACGGGTACCCAGGGCTGACCACCGAGCACCACTCGTTCTACTACTCATCATACTCATTAAGCCTCCTTTTTCGTTTATAAACTCATAATCATAAGAAAATCATTTTCATTAAAGAACATAAATACTTTTATATACATAAGCCCTTTGGCTATCAAAAGATAATGTACACATATCTACGTGTATACAATAGTGACCTTGTGAGATCATATAACCCACACATACGTATCTACGAGCCTCTACTAGAGTACTAGACATATGGACGGGACAAGATCCCGTCGTGCCCAAAATATTTATACATATGTATATACACAAAAGTATAAGCCCGATTAGCACCTCCGGAATAATGGAGTGCTTCTGCAAATCTGCTGATAGCTCCTAAAGGTCTGCACCGTCTCCCTGTCTACCTGTGAGCATGAACACAGCGTAAAAAAAAAACGGACGTAGGAATATTGTACTGAGTATGTAAAGCATGAATGAAACAAACATAATAGAGGAATCATAAGTCATAAGGTGAAGGCAAAACCTGTGTGACCTTTAAGGGTGAATACATTTCATACATATACCACATATACATAATCGTCGTACATGAACCATCATAGCGTATACATCATCATGTCATATAATTCATCATCGTAGTGCCGTAGCTTATCATACACATAAAACATTATCCGTTTTCGGCCACGTAGTGGCTCGACAATATCACATACATATCTTCCATATTCGGCCACGTAGTGGTTCGACCATATCACATGCATCATACAAGGATCAATATATCTCACCATTATCATTGCCGTCACATACATCTTATAAGCTTATCGTAACCTTTCATTAATGCACACATTTAAATTTAAAGACAATCTATGAAAATCACATCATATTCGTAGCATGAATTTCTTATAAATATCACATGATAGTCTTTATAATCTTTAGGCTTAAGCTCATCATTTCCATTATCATTTCTATAGTGTATCTCTTACCTTTATCTCACATGAAATATTTTATGAACATAGACTCGCAGTTTCTCGAAATATTGGTCATAGGACATACATTGAGGCTTATGAATAATCTATAACAATGTCGGGGTGACGTAAGGTCGAGAGCCCCCGCTTATATTATGAACGTTTATGAGTATCGCGCCTCGCCTTGAAGGAAATAGAGCATAAAGCGAGTGTTAACAAAGATAACATCATTAGCCTTATAGGAACATCATGCCACAATTTCTTGAATCGCTATACTCTAGCTCATTATCATCACCATCATATTCGTATGTAATTCAATATATTGAAGAACTCATAGCTTCGTTTTGCAGAAGGATTATATAAGACTTGAAGGATTCATGCCTTTTGAAAGAAAAGATAAGCCTTACATACCTTTTCCTTTAGCTATTCTACCGCTTGATTGTTCTTCTTCAATATTCACGTCTTTACCTTCAAGAGAATTCGCATCAACGTCAGTTAATCGACTGTAAGAATGCGTGACTATTTTCTAGGGAAAATTGGGCAGAATTTCATTTGTTCCTACTACTTTTCCCATGTTTCATTTCAACTACCAAACATTCACAACAACACTCACAACATCGTATCAAAAATCGTCATTTATATACATTTACCACATTCCACCCTTTTTCTCCACATTTATGGGTTTTATCTCATCATCACATTTTCTCATACATCACACCTATTTTATGGTCTACACGTCATTTATAACATATTTATACTCCCCACTTATCAACATTCATAATTCAATTCAACTATCATTCAACTATGACACTATTCACATTTTATGACCCATTTACTACACTCTTCTATAATCCAAGTGTTTCAACGTATAAATACTTCAATAATCATGAGAAAGTCATAAAACTTACCTTAGATGTGGTAGGAACAAGCCTTGAGTAGCAATAGTCTTCTATGCCAAAAATCCTACTTCACTTCCTTTGCAATTTCTTGGTGTAGATGAACTTTGATGAGTTTCACACTCTTGATTTCATGGTTTTAGTGTTGTTGATCACTAATTTCTTGTGGATGAAATGTTTGGAATGTTCTAGAGTTCTCTTGAGTTGTGTAGATGAGAAATGAAATAAAATGTGCTTAGGGTCCCTTTTTAATAACTCAAAATTTGATTTTTAATGAACAACAGTCGGGGTGTACAGTGGTCGTAAACCCCACTTTACGGGTCGTATACTGGTTTACGGTCTGTCCTCCACAACTGTATTTAAGCATATCAGAAACAGAAAGGTTGGCTGAAGATCATGGCAGTTTACGACTCAGTTTACGGGTCGTATTTCAATTTAGGGTCCGTATTCCAAGTCGTTTTTAACCATTTGAAGCATTTGACAGAAAGTTAAAATTTTGGAATGTTGAAGGACGATGGCACTTTACGGTCCGTAAATCACTTTACGGGCCGTATTCCATTTTACGACCACTGGGCTGAAATGAAATTCTGCAACTTTCTTATTTCCAAAGTTCATAAATAGTCATCCCCTACTTAGTAAAACATCGCACGCTCATGCCCTTCGTTGGTCTATTCATTGTACGTTCACGGAGAAATTTCTGAGGTGTAACACGTACGCCCTAAACACGCCTAACACCCAACGCCCAGGGCTCGCCTAACAGTTCTTATACAAATTATATTTTAAATTCCTTAATTAAAATCATTCACCCTCATAATTGTTTAACAAAATAATGATACTTAATAGTTTTTCATCTATAGAAATAGAAGATTGGGTGTAACTCATATAAAAGTCGCAGTATTGGATATTTACTATTTGAGAACGTCGTGAGGGTGAATATCACTTAATTTTTTTAAAAAAAAACACATAGCGGAATTGTACATTTTCACTTGTCATTGGTCATAAGTCCTATGTATCAGAATTATCATATAATTTTATTTTTTGTTCATGAAGAAGTTATATTTTAATTGTAATATTGATAAATTTTATTGATTATTTGCTTAAGGGAGATAAAACGAATAGTATGATAGTAATAGTGTTTTAAGAAACTGTGTTTTTTTCCGTGTTTGAAAGTTAAAATGTTAGAATTATTTTGCATTTCATAATAGCTTTTATTTCATTGTATTGTTTATACTTGTAAAATTATGTTATATATAATTACAAGTTATAAGCGGTGTATAATGAATTGCTTTGATCATTTTTTTGTGAGGATCAAGCGCGCGCGCGCACGCGCTCACACACACACACACACACACACACACACATATACATATACATATACATATATATATATATATATATATATATATATATATATATATATATATATATATATATATATATATATCATTTATTTACAGTTTTTTTTATGTAATTTTACCTATTTAAAAATATTTATTGTAATTATATTATTTTAAGAAATACTAAAAATTAAATACCCATGGGGCTTACGCCCCGTGCCTCGAGGCTTACGCCTCGTCGAGGCGTATGTAAAACGCCCCCCCTTACGCCCCTGCCTTTTAAAACACTGTTCCCAAGCTAACTCCAACACAAAACGAAATTATAATCGTGACTACACGTTGTCCGCGCCTCGATTAATATTCCGTAGCTTGAAATTTGCTCAAAATTCTCACTTCTATGTGATATAAGAGCCCCTTTTGTGTGCTGAATTTTCTGGAAGGTTTTGGAGAATTTTGATAATGAAAAATGGGGTTTTAACTCCTTTTATAGTGGCTGAGGCGGCAGCACTGTAGCAGTACTGTAGCGGTACTGTAGCGGCTTTGTTTCTACTTTGTCAGCTCAGTTTGTAACGTCCATAATTCTCTACGCCGAAGTCCTATCGACGAGCAGTTTGTTACATTGGAAACTAGACTCGACGAACTTCATTTTAGGATTTTGAAACACATTAAAACTCCTAATATATATGGAGATATATCCCTCCAAAGTTGACTCAAAATCCAAATTTCAAATTTTCGACAAACTTATTTTCCTTGATTTGCTTGGTCCCAAAGTCTTCCATAGCTTATTATATGAACTTAAACCCTCGTAACCATGAGGTAGATGCATACAATCTCCCATATCCTAGGAAATTCCCCTCGTCCAGACTCAACGACTAACGCCTAATAGATTTCACGTTCAAGACTACGAGGTGTAACATGATGTTATTGCGAACAAAGTCTACCACAACCTTCTTCGTCACTGACTTGTGCGAAGATGCTTCTACCCATTTTGTGAAGTAGTCGATGGCTACCAAAATGAACCTATGTCCATTTGACGCGGCTGGCTCGATAGGACCAATGACATCCATGCCCCGAGCTGCTAATGGCCACGGAGAACTCGTCACATTTAACTCATTTGGTGGGACTCGAATCAAATCGCCATGAATCTGACATCGATGACACTTTTGCACAAAACGAATGCAGTCTGATTCCATAGTCATCCAGAAATAGCCAGCTCATAGAATTTTCTTATCCAGAGCAAATCATTCATATGAGGCCCACATGTACCGCCATGCGCTTCTTCAATCAACTTGACCGCTTCTTTGGCATGAACACACCTTAACAATCCTAAATCTGGAGTCCTCCTATAAAGGATTTCTCCATTTCGGAAAAAGTGGTTTGCTAACCTTCGAAGTGTTCTCTTCTGAACACTGGTTATGCCTTCTGGGTAGTCTCCTGCCTTGAGATACTTCTTAATGTCATAGTACCAAGGTTCTCCATCAGGTTCTTCATCTACGTGGAAACACTAAGCTTGTTGATCTTGCACATTCACCTTGATAGGATCTATGTAATTCATGTCCGAGTGCTGAATCATAGAGGACAAGATTGCCAAAGCATTAGCGAACTCATTTTGAGCCCTTGGAACATGTTTGAATTCCACCTTGATAAATCTCTTACATAGATCTTTCACACAATGCAGGTATGGAAGTATCTTCACGTTCTTAGTGGTCCATTCGCCTTGTACCTGGTGAACCAATAAGTCGGAATCACCTATAACCAATAATTCTTGTATGTTCATATCGACGGCCATTCTGAGTCCAAGAATACAAACCTCATATTCTGCCATATTGTTGGTGCACGAAAACCTGAGCTTTGCTGAAATTGGATAATGCTGGCCTGCCTCCGAAATTAAGACTGCTCCAACGTCGACTCCTTTGGAGTTTGTAGCCCCATCAAAGAACATCCTCCACCCTGGATATTCTTCTGAGATATCTTTTCCGACAAATAATACCTCTTCATCCGGGAAATAAGTCTTAAGGGGCATGTATTCTACATCTACGGGATTTTCAGCAAGATGATTGGCTATTGCCTGCCCTTTGACAGCCTTTTAGGTAACATATACAATATCGAACTCGCTTAGCAAAATTTTCCATTTGGCTAACTTCCCAGTAGGCATAGGCTTCTGAAAGATGTACTTGAGTGGATCCATCCTTGAGATGAGATAAATAGTATATGCAGACAGGTAATGTCTCAACTTTTGTGCAACCCAAGTCAAGGCACAACAAGTGCGTTCCAACAAAGTATATCGGGCCTCGTAAGGCGTGAACTTCTGGCTCAAATAGTATATTGCTTGCTCCTTCTTTCCCGTTTCATCATGTTGTCCCAACACACATCCAAATGCATTCGCTGACACAGATAAATATAATAACAAAGGTCTTCCGGCTTCTGGAGGCACCAAAACAGGCGGATTAGACAAATACTCTTTGATTCTCTCAAAGGCTCGTTGGCAATCCTCCATCCATTTGGTAGCAGCATCCTTCCTCAATAACTTGATTATTGGCTCACATATTACTATCGATTGTGCTATGAACCGACTAATGTAGTTGAGACGATCGAGGAAGCTCATCACGTCCTTTCGATTCTTTGGGGCGTGAAAGTTTTGAATAGCCTTTATCTTCGAAGGATCCAATTCTATACCCCTCCTGCTCACAATAAAACTCAACAGCTTCCCAACAGGAACACCAATTACACACTTTACGGGATTTAATTTCAAATTGTATAGCCTCAATCTGTCAAAGAACTTCTTCAAATCCGTCAAGTGATCTGAACTCTTTCGTGACTTGATGATGATATCATCCACATAGACTTTAATCTCCTTATGGATCATGTCATGAAAAATGGTAGTCATGGCTCTCATATAGGTGGAACCTGTGTTCTTGAGTCCAAAAGGCATCACTCGATAATAGTATACTCCCCAAGGTGTAATGAATGTCGTTTTCTCAGCATCTTCTTCATCTATCAGAATTTGCTGATATCCTGAGAAGCAATCAACGAATGATTGCAACTCATGCTTCGCACAGTTATCAATAAGTATGTGAATATTTGGGAGGGGAAAGTCATCTTCCAGGCTAGCCTTGTTAAGATCCCGATAGTTCACGCACACTCTGACTTTGCCATCTTTCTTTGGTACAGGCACGATATTGGCTAGCCAAGTGGGATACCTTGTAGTTCGAATGACCTTTGCGTTAAATTGCTTGGAGACTTCTACCTTGACTTTTAAACTCAAATTCAGTTTAATATTTCTCTTCTTTTATTTCACCGGAGGACAAGATGGATCAATAGGCAACTTATGCGAAACAATGTCTGTGCTCAGACCCAGCATATCATCATAAGACCAAGCGAACAGATCAATATATTATCTCAAAAGGTTGATCAATTCTTCCTTTTATCACGGAGTTAAATGGACGCTAATTCTTGTTTCCCTTACTGTTTCTGAATCTCCCAAGTTTAAGGCCTCTGTTTCATCCAAATTTGGTTTTGGCTTATCCTCAAAATGTTCAAAATCTTTAGTTAACTCTTCAGGTTGCATGTCCTCTTCATAATCTTCAGAGTCTTGTTCGGCATTTACTATGAGCTCGCTTGTTTCATTACGTATTACATTCACAGTATTAGCAGATTTACTAGTTTGATTGCTGAAAAAAGAGAAGAAAAATTAATTAAATAAAGACGGAATAAGAAATAGAAAAGCATAGTTTGGATATGGCATTTAGGCTTTCAAAAGTTGGAGGCAAAACACAACAAAAGCATAACTCGATTCAGGCCTCAATTTTGAATCGCGTTGTTTCATCAAATACTAATACAAATCATCTACCAAGACTCCCGGAGAACTGGGGGTGGGGTACAAGTCCAATTGTTCAAAGCATCTCCAGGCTCAGCATCCCAGATGGTTGGAGTTTCAGGGCAATCATCCAGAATCACGTTGCATTCAGCTTCTTCCTCGGCAATGAATAGATTCTTGAGACCTTCCACGAGGTTGTCTTCAGCAGCTTCCTCTGATGCTTGGGTGACAGATGCCTTGAAAAATGACTGATTCATGAGAGGAACAGGCTTTGGCAAGGTAATATCACTTTTTCTTTTGAGACTAGCTAGTGAGATTTCTTCAAGAGTGGGTTCGTATCCAAGACTGAAAGTATCCTTCTGCCCGGGTAATTGAACTGGTTCCACTATTCTATCTAAGTTCACCCCGAGACCTCGACCAGGCTTGAAACCATTCTTCAACATTTCCCATGCCACAATCATAAGCACACGTGGCAATTTTACCCGTTCAGTTTGAGTAGTACACATGGTTTCCTTGATATGGAAGACAAATCCATCTAGCCTTTCTACAGTTTCAATAACAGGAATTGAGTTTTCGGGGTAGATCGGATTTTTGCCTTCTCCATGGATCACAATTTCCTGACGATTCCAGACAAATTTCAAATTTTAATGAAGGGTAGAAGGGACTGCACCAGCCATATATATGGATCCATGGTCTTCCTATCAGCAAGTTGTAATTGGCAGATATATCCATCACTTAAAATTCCACTGTGTACTCCACGGGTCCAATTTTCAATGCTAAGTCGATTTCCCCTACGACACCTCTTTGAGCTCCATCAAAACCTTTAACTCTCACGTGACTGTCGCGAAGTTTCCCGACATCAATTTCTAAAGCTCGGAGAGTAGTGACATGACATATGTTAACAGCTGAACCCCCATCAATCAACACCTTGGAAATGAATTTGTCCCTGTATCTGACTGTAATGTTCAATGCCTTGTTGTGACCCAAACCTTCAGGTGGCAACTCATCATCATGAAAAGAGACTTTGTGGGCTTCGAGGACTTCTCCAACCATGGCTGAAAATTTCTCGCTAAAGGTTTCAGCTGGAACATAAGCTTCATTTAGTACCTTCACTAAAGCGTTCCTATGAGTTTCAGAATTCATCAACAATGCCAATAAATAAATTTGGGCTGGTGTTTTCTTTAGTTGTTCTACAACAAAATATTCCTTAGTTGGCATTTTCCTCCAGAATTCTTCGACTTCAGCCTCGGTCACAGCCTTCTTTTGACTGTTTTCCTTACTCGGTACCCCTCGTGCTACCTCTTTGGGGGCATAACACCGCCCAGATCTTGTTAATCCAGCAGCAACAGTTTCTACAACCAATTTTCCTTTTTCTTTATTCTTTTCATCAGACAGATAATTCCAAGGAACTGCTTTGGTGTTGAAAGAAGGTGCCTGAGCAACTAAGGCTGTGATGCTAGGCCTTGAAATAAGCACTTCCGCTTCAATTGGTGCCCTCATTTGTACTGTGATTACGGGAGCAATAAAGTCTGACGATTCAACCTTTTCCTCTTTTTTGACCGATACAATAGTTCCTTCCAAATTACAATCCTCATTAATGGTAATCATGTTCACATTTTTATCACCATGATTGGGTAGAGGGTTGTTATTTATATTCAGGGGAGCTCTTTTGAGCTGGATGACTCCCTCTTTGATTAATGCCTCGATTTTATCTTTGAGAGTAAGACAATTTTCAGTATCATGTCCGGCAACTCCTGAGTGATACGCACAATGCTTAGTCCCATCATACCTTCCAGGAAGGGGGTTAGGAACTCTTCCCTGAATTAATTGGAGTATCTCTGCGGTTCTCAACCTTTCATACAATTGGGCTAAGGATTCGGCTAACGGTATGTAAGTTTTGGTTGGCTTTCTTTCAAAGTTTGGGCGAGGTCTGGGTGTATTTTGTGGACAATTTTGTGGTTGGATTGGGGTTGAGGCGAGTAGGTTGGCTGGTATTGTGATGAGCTTTGATAGGAAGGTGCTTAAGGTGGGTAATATGCTGGCTGGGTATGGTAAATAGGATGGGGAGTGGGTGGAGGTTGATAATAAGGCTGAGGGGCTTGGGCATATTGGCTGTAATATGAAGGATGGGATGAAGGGTATTGGTAGGTTAACATCTAGTTTGGTCTACGTTCCTGGATGGTCATGACCGCAAACACTCCTTCCCTCTTCTTCTTAGCTGAATCTGATTGGATTGCCTTATTTGTTGCTTGCAAAGCTGCCAAATTTGTGATTCTTCCCATCTTGATACCTTATTCTATGAAATCTCCCATCCTAATAACTTCAGAAAACTTTTTCCCAATGACACCTATCAGTCTTTCATAGTATGTTGCATCTTTTAGAGATTGTACTAAGAGCGTCGTCATCTCACTCTCCGCCATTAGGGGCTGGACTTTCGCGGCTTCTGCTCTCCAATGCATAGTAGATTCTCTGAAAGTTTTTGTTGACTCCCTTTCCAACTTCATCAAATAGAATTTATCTGGGACAGTCTCAGTGTTAAACCTGAACCTATCCGTGAATTCTTGCGCCATCTCTCCCCAACTATGTCATTTCTGCGGATCTTGGCATGTGTACCAATCAAGCGCTTCTCCCATCAAACTCCTTATAAATAGCTTCATTGTAATGGCTTGATCTTTCCCTACTCCAACAAGCTTATCACAATACGATCTCAAATGAGCCAGAGGATTTCTTTTTCCATCAAACATATCAAATTTTGGCACCTTACATCCAGCAGGCAACTCGATATCGGGATGAATACACAGATCCTCGTATTCCAGTCCTTCATATCCCTTGTGGGTTTGGATGCTTCTAAATGCTTTCTTCAGACTACGAATCTCCTTTGCCACATTCTCGTCTGCTTTCGCTCTAGCTTCCCTTTCCATCTCCTCATAAGGATCAACCTCTGGATGCTGCACGACCTGCAATTGGGTAGTGAAAGGTTGAGCTTCTGCTACATATACTGGTGTCACATACTGCGTGTTATGGTTAGCGGTGTGTGCCAACGGTATGTGTTGGGTTGCTTGGTAGCTTTGGGTAAGTGGGATAGTTTGGATAACTGAAGGCTGAGGATATATGGAGTGGTGAAAGGTAACGGATTGGCTTGTTGAAAGTTAACTTGTTGTGGGTTGGCTTGTTGCGGGTCATTTTGTTGTGGGACGGTTTGTTGTAGGTTAGTTTGTTGTGGGATGGCTTATTGGGAATTAATCGGTGGTGGGATGGCTTGTTGTGGATTAGATTGTTGTGAGATGGTTTGTTGCAGGTTAGTTTGTTATGGGACGGGGGGTGAATTAGTAGTGCTTGGATTGATTGTGTGAAGCGAAGGATTGGAGGGAAAGGGCTGAGGAGCAGGCAAGTCAACAGTTGAAAAGGATGGTGGGATTGTCGCGCTTGTTCTCTGCTCATAATGAGGAGTGTTGAGGGTAATGGACAAGTTGGTGAGATTTCGCAGTCGCTCAATTTCACTTTGCATGTTGGCCATTTGCTGCATCAATTGGGCGATGAGTTCATCATTCCCTCCTCCCGAAGCCTCAGGTTCGTCTCTCGGAATGGTGATAAGTCTCAAGTCAGTCTGTTCAGATATACCTGAATTCATATTGTTGGATGTTCGAGCCTTTGATCTTGTGAAGTATGGGTGATCCGCCAGTTCGCAGTCAACACGAATAAACCTTTGGGGGAAATAATCAAAATAAAAGAAAACCTTTAAAAATGAAGAAAACTACGATAGTATAGTGTGAATGATTGCTGCTTTAAATAAAATAATGCGAACATTTGATAAATAATGTTGAAAGAAGCACATATTACATAGCAAACAAATCATTTAGTAAAAGGGAAATCTAATAATCATAATGCGACCTATTATGCACGGGACCTCTTTTGTGCCAGAGGTAGGCCTAACGCCAAATATTCGGGATTATGATAGAGTGATCCAAGCCATTTAATTGAGACACTTGAGTTTGGAAATAAAAAGGCCAAGTTTTATTGAAATAAATAAAAGCGAGTACATTAATGAGACAATAAACCAAAATACATCAAAAATGGCATAATGTAAAGACAATCCTAAAACTTGGCCTAATTTTTTTTGCATTTGATCATGCTGGTGTCTAAACTGAAGATGATGCTCCATCATTGCTAGGCCCTGCTCCCGCATTCCCCAAATACTACATTATATTCGCCATTTGAGCCCACATCTCGGGAGTGACAACCATGGCCCCCAAGCGGGAATGTCTTATCCAAATTGTCTTCACTTTATCCTCGAAGCTTGATTCAACTGCTGGGCTAGGCTCTATGTTACCATAGTCTTCTTGCAGCCATGCATGATATTCTCGGATACCTCCTGCCGGACCAGCCCCAATACTTATCGGATCAATATTAACCCATTCATCGAGAATTTGGCCAGCTCTAGGAACTTTGAAGTCTGGCCCAAAAAGGATTTCAGAACCACTCATATCAAATTGGAGAGGGATTACTTGATCTATACCGAACTGTCGAAGCACGCGTACCGGAGCATATGGTTGGAGGCCTTTCAGCCCAATAAGCTCAATATAGTAAATCCTCCTACCTCTTATGTAGGTCGTGGTACGTGATAGCAAGGGGTACTTCCATTGGATTTGATCACCAGTTCGGGAAGCCAAGAACTCATACCAATCATGAGTGCCAATTGGAGATACAAACGGCTTCGTTACTTCATAAAAGCTACCAATTTTGTTCGATTCACTAAAGCATATGTCTGCCATATTCGAGCATTGGTAAAAATGGTCTATTGCCCATATCTGGAGGAGAAGATTGCAACCCTCAAAGAAACTTGTTTCACCCCGTTTACACTTTCCCAAAGCTCGAAGTATTTCTGCCAAAATCATGGGAACTAAAGTGAGTTGCGCGCCATCAAATCCTTCAAAGAGTGCTCGAGCCACAGGACATATGCAAGTGCTAATCTTGTCGTATTCTCGTGGGAATACCAAAGTCCCAAATGAGGCAACCGCAAATACAATGGGACGTCTAGCTTGCCAATGAGCGGGAGTGCATGAGAATTCCTTCTTGAACAACTTGTAACCGTCCTGACGATCATACCTCTCATACAGATAATCCAAAGAAACCCAATTATTCTCGAAGCATCGGAGTTCCTTAGTGTTCTTCAACCCAAGTAGCGGAGGAATTTCTTTCCTGATTGACTGTGCGGGATAATATGACCCCTCCCTTGGTATTTTAAGTTCGTGAAATAACATATTTCTTCCAATGTGGGTGTGATTTCAAAGTCTTTAAATTTGAAGACAACTCGATTTGGGTCCCAAAATTGGAGTAAGGCTCTAACTACGTATTTGTCGGGAGTGATCTGGAATAATGAAGGGAGGAACTTCAACATCCTCGTAACAGCCAGTCTACTACCCAAGTCCAAATCTTCCCACCATATCCTCAGTTTTCTCGGGATGCCACTAACCATCTTAATTTTGGGGATTTGAGGGACGAAATCCATTCTACAAAAAAGAAAAAGAAATGATTTTCCAAACTCGACATGTCAAGGTTAGGCTTGGATCCTTCTATCACTATCACGTTACACATAATATGCTTGTTGGTCGTTGGGTTATGAAACCCATCGACAATTTGGTAAGTTTCCTAATTGTGGAGTCGATACCTAGGACCGACCCACCTAAGGTTTATGCATGCATGACTTAAATAGAATTGGTGGCATAGCTCTATCTTAAGTTTTCTAAGATTTGGCTTACTAGACACAAGGTTCCCGAGTGGACTACTCGAGTGAGAAGGCTACGCGGTCACCGGAAATACGGACACCCCGCGCATATGCCAACTCTCCTAAATTTTGGGATTTTTGAAAAAAATTGCGGGTGCGCAAAACACACCTCGCATGTACGTGTGATAGTGTGAGTTTACAGAAGTAGAGAAAATATGAACGGAATGCCAGTTAAGGAAAGCGGTAACACATAATTACAAAAATTCACAGAAAAGAAATAATTAAAGCAAATAACAAAATATCACATAAATTCTCAAAAGAAACACATAAGAGCACAATAACTTAATTAACCTAAGTTTGCTATGGTTAAGAACCTAATGATCCCCAACGGAGTCGCCAAGTTGTTATACCCCATTTTAATCGGGTCAAAGCGGAGTATAACATATTGGTGATTCCCAATTATTTATTTTACGGAGTCGCCACCTAATTATTTTAACGGTGAATTAAGACACCTATTTTAACTAAGTAAATGCTAAAAAGTTAACTCCAATTAATAGTCTACTTAACTTAATAATTCTAGGTAAGGGTTCTTAGTTATCCTAAAGGGAAGGGGTAAGGCATCCTTTAAGATCCGCTTAAATACGGTTAACCGGTTAAACTTAGGTTAATTACTTAAGACTAGAAAAATACAAATATAGCATTTTAAATATTTAGGAACATAGCTTATAAATATTATCAAGATTACAAATGGAAAATATAAGACTGCTATTTAAATTAAATAAGATAGTAATTTGTAGAAAAGACTTAAATTACAAGTTAAACTAAAGAAAACGTGGGATCATGCAAGGTTTTTATGAACATTCGAAATAACTCAATTGTTAGGTATCAATTGATTTTAACGACTTAGAAATATATTGAGTGACCAGATAAGAAAGATGAATAGCTAATGTAAATTTGAAAATAACTTTATAAGCAGACTCTTTTCTCGGTTAATTTAGGCACTTGGCGAAATGAAGGTTTCGAAACATTGAAATCTTTTTTTTTTTCAAAGATGTACTAAAATACTTCGTGAAATGAATTAAAATATTTCCATTATTATATTGAAATAACGTCCATTTTTCTTTTAAAGATATACTAAAATACTTCGTGAAATGAATTAAAACATTTCCATTATTATATCGAAATAACGTCCCAATTAGCTTATCCGATTATAAACTCTCTCAGAGCCATAAAATGAACCAAAATATTTTCGTTATTATAGCGAAATAACGTCCCAATCAGCCCCACTAAATTAGGTATTCTAAGGTAGCTAAATAATCACATACGAACACAAATAAATTAAACAAAACATAAGATGTGCTTTAAAACGTAGCAGTCTTTCTCGTCTTCTCCCCTCTTTATATTGCTTCTGCCCTGGTTGTTCTCCGAGGGGAGAAAGAGAGACCCGAATAGAGAGATTTCATCTCGATCGTCACTGGAATTTGTTTCAGCCGAGTTTAGTGAACTAGAAACACAAAGTGGAGCAATGAAATCGTTTTGATCTAGCGGCGAAATTGAGTCTCATTTGAGACTCCTCGCAACTCCGGATGTCATGCAAAAGAAGAAAAGAAAAAAAAAATTAGATCGGTGATATGATTCTATAATATACAAGGTTTTACGATCGACAACCAACATAATAGAGCAGTTTCAATATTCAAGACAAGCAAGTGACTTATGTATACATTATGTATATTTGAGTATACTTCGTGTATACACATTCATAAGGACTCTTAGAAGGTTAATATTGGAAAGCTTTTGCCCCCGTCTCCCGATGTTGCACAAGTTCCAAGGGATTTCCATGAATCCCAGGCATGGCTAACACCGGGGAGGGTTCAAGTTTAATCCATAATGACCAACTAATCTCCCCATAAAAGTACTAACTAAAGCATACTCTATATATACACATATAAACATAATCAAACACAATATACTTGCAATGCACAAACATGTAAGAATTTAAATAGGCACAGAATCACCACAACATTCATGCAATTTCCTATAGCATATTAATGGAATGAAATAGACTTCAGTTTAGGCCAAATATTGGTGTGAAACTTAACACACTCAAATTGTATTGTAAAGAAGAAGCCAACTTTTTCTTAAAGTTAATCAACCCATAATTCTCAGGAAGAAACCCTTAAAATAAAAATGCTCAACCATCACTCATTCCTTAAACAGAATAGTAAGTAAAATTGGAGATTCCTAATGTTAAAGTTTTGAAGAAAACCAAAGTGAAGAAATGAATCTTTGAGAAAAAGTAAACAAACTTTCCTTAAGGGAGGAAAAGAAGCAGCCACTTTGTGTTAGAAAACCTTGAAATAGAAATTAACTGATGGCTAAAAAGGGCATTCAAATATACATCTGAGGACTCAATATTTAGTCAAACAACACTTTAAGTCTATGCTAAACAGAGAGCCTGGTCTAAAGTTCTACACGAAGTTTAAGAGGGAAATCACTTGGGACCTTTAAAGTTATCATCAGTTTAAAGGACTTAGCAGTAGCTACAAACCAGTTTATACAAAATGGCAAGTTCATATCATACTTCAATCTGTTAGTGACTTCTTCAAAGGTTATTAAGGCATGACTAGGATTAAGTTTAGCATACTAACTTCAGGCAAACACATATTCTATTATCCCGCAAGAACTAATGGAATTCTAGGTGGTAAACATAGAAAAATCGAACAAGGAGAGGCAAAACTAAACCCAAACAGATCTCTATTCAACTCTAAACAAAGCTTATGCTCATGAGCACAATAAGAGAGGGAACATTTAGTTCTACCACCCAAACTGATGCATTTGAGTTTAAAACTACATGAAAGCTCATCACATTTCATAACAATGACAAAAAAGGGGTGATTTGTTTTTAATTTTTAGTATTCCCTCTGCTTTACATTCTTAAATAGTTCTAATAGTTAGTTAACCAACATTAATCATAAAAAAAAAAAACAACAGTCTGCTATCTAAACAAATCATATTACTCATAGTGACAACAGATTAACATTAGTAATAGCCTAATGGTAACAACAACTAATCACATAATATAATTAACTACTTGCAACTAATCTAGCTAATAACAAAACAAATAATACACACCTTCACAAGATTTAAAAAACAATGAACTGGAAATGAAAAGAGTACACTACCTCTACATCAACTCAAACTAGCTATAACTAGCTCTTAATCACAGTAGCTAGAGTTACCAAATTATTATGATGATGTGAGGATCCTTAAACTCAGTCTACAGCAAAGAGGGACCAAAATGATTCCTAATTATATTTAAAGCAACCTCATGTTCCTTTTAAACTAGAACCTCCCCTATTCCAGACTGTAAAGAAAAAATGGAAGCCTTAACCCTTAAACATAGTCTTGGAATACAATTTAACCTGGGTAATGAACTTTGAAATTCCAACTTCGATTTGCTAAGCAAAAGCCAGACAAAGGAGGGACTGATATTGAGTTAGACATGTTAAAGGGTTAATAAACTTATTGAAATCACACAAAGGAGGAGGCCAACTCATGTTCAGCATACTGGAGTACTAAAGGTAAATCAAACATCCATATTAACTAAGTTCATCATGCTTAGATCCATGGCAGGTTTAGCAGACAAGAACAACAACGAAACTGGAAATCAAGCAAGCTAAAAAAAAGAATTTGGACAGGGTAGAAAGAAACAAAAGAACATAATTACTTATTGAACCCGAACAAAATTAAACTTAGACTATTTTAAATGAAAAAAAATGGAAATATACATGAACTAAGAAAATGAAAATAAAACTAAGACGA
Source organism: Lycium barbarum (assembly GCF_019175385.1). Lineage (NCBI taxonomy): Eukaryota > Viridiplantae > Streptophyta > Magnoliopsida > Solanales > Solanaceae > Lycium > Lycium barbarum. The sequence goes on along the minus strand of NC_083348.1, from coordinate 81,819,461 downwards.
AGAAGAGAATTACGGACCTTTTTCAGGTGCAGCGAACTAAGGTGCGGGGGTCTTAGATCTACGCTCGTAATGCCAACAACTCCGAGCTTGAATACGCTCAGATTCGAAGCGATGGCAGTGGCAAAAAGAGAATGAAATGACTCAGTGCTTCGAGTGAATACCAAGAGGTATTGGAACTAAAAAGGATTAATATTTTCAGGGAATAGAGGCGACTAAAACTGCCTCCTAAGGTTCCAAAAAAATTCGTATTTATAGCTCCAGATTAGGGTTCCTAGAGTGATATATGACTTCTTCACAAAGTGAAATTCGTTCAATTTAATTTCAAATCCGCATCTTTTTGAAAAGATTCGAATCGTTTCCTTGGCAAAAGAGGGAAACCTCAAAAGAAAATTGAAAGTCAGAGATTACCGTTCAGGCTTAAGGGAAACAAACAAAAACCATAAAAGCTTTGCCAAAAATGGAGGAACAAATGCTGATGATGCAGAAACTTGCTGTATTTTTAGCCGAAAATGGCTTTCGCGTGCATAGAGGTCGAAAGGGGACACCAACGTTGATAAACTGTAGATTTAGGGTTCGTTTGGTTGTTGAACCATCCAAAATTTGCACTGAAAAGGAACGGACGACCTCTGTCCATGGGTAAAGCAAGGTAAAGTTTTGCCCAAAAATGGAGGAAGGGGAGAAAGGAAGAGAGGCGCGGCTGAGTGTTTTGGGTTCAAGAAATTAGGTTTGGGAAGGTGAATAGGGAGACATGGGCCGGGTTGTTTAAAATGGGTAGTAGGTGATACGCTCAAATTACACCTATTAATGGCGTAAAGCGGACGTTGTCAAATATAGTAACCCAACAAGGTTGGGGTCGAATCCCACAGGGAATATGGAGAGAAAAGATTACTAATCGTATGCGATACCGGTCTTTAGATGCTTTAATCCTATTCCGGATAGTTTGAATTGATTGTTGAATAATGTAATTTAATACTTTGACTTAGAATGTAATTAATGTGAGAGAGAGAGACTAAGGTTGTGTTCCCCAATTTGATTAGATATTATGCTTCAGGTTTCAAAGTGATATACTTCTAATGGTTGTTCTATGAATATGCACTTGGTCTCTTAAAGACTTCTTAATGTTTCCCAACAGTTAAGCAGTATTTCCTCTTTATGATTCTTCCGAATATAAAAGAGTTACAATCGAAGAGCGACCAATGATGCCAATTTAGACTTATTCTTATTCGTAAGTTAATCTATTAAACGAGGGTTAACGCCTCGAGTCATTGTTATTCAATCTTACCAATATTGACTCTCTTTCCCAAGAAAAGTCAATATAATGGCTTCGGCTAATGCTTGCAATCATTACCCAACGTTACAACTCAAAGATAGAATAAATAACAACAACCATTATGCATATATCAATAATAGAAACCCATTCACATAATACCCATCATGGGATTCACAACCTTAGAATTGAAATTAGCTACTCATAATGTTTCTTGATAGAAAAAGCTTAAAGATTAACATAATACACTTACAATACTAATACAAGATGGAATGAGAGTGAAGTTGTTGCCTTAAATGCTCCAATCACTTCAAGATTAAAAACCTAGGGTTTATGCCTCTAAAATAAAATCTGAATGATGAATTAAAACCCTACATTATGTATTTATAGAGCCAAAAATCGCGCTAAGTTTCTGGACAAAAATGCCCTTACGCCGCATTGTTACGGACCGTAACTCAGGTTACGGTCCGTCCTTCATTTCGTCATTTGACCACTTTGACGTTACGGCCACCATGCGACGGACCGTACCCTGTGTTACGGTCCGTCCTTCTGAAGCGTAAATGGTGACAATTACTTGGCACTCTCTGGAATTTTGGATGATGTTACGGTGAAGGGTTACGGACCGTAACATGCGTTACGGACCGTAACATGCGTTACGGACCGTAACACTAAACCGTAACACTGAAGGTTTTATTGAAACTCTCTGGAAATTTAGCTCATGTTACGGTGACATGTTACGGACCGTATCATGAGTTACGGACCGTAACACTCCACCGTAACACTGATGGTTTCAATGAAACTTTCTGGAAATTCAGGCCCTGTTACGGTTCAAAGGTACGGACCGTAACATGAGTTACGGTCCGTAACATGAGTTACGGAGCGTCGCTTAGCTCCAATTTGTCCCTTTTTTTAGCATTACTTCTCATTTCCAATCCTTAGTTAATCAACCCTATAAAACACAAAAATAACATAAGAAACAATGTAAAAACACTTAAAATCAAGCAACATGTCTAGTTACAAAGGCATAAAATGTGCTAAAATTCACGGCACATCAGTAGGCTGGTTTCAATGAATTAGGCTTTAGCCCAAATAGTTTTAGGATTAGTTATGGGCTGAATTAACATATTCATGTGGGGAATGTGATATAATAATTTAGCCATTAGCATTAATAAGGTGTAATTTAATGAAATATAAATAACATGATAATGAAGCAAGAATATTATTTAGGTTATAGCTTATTATGTAAATGAATAAGTAGCAATATACGATGTATTAATAAAGCGACAATTCCTAATAATAAAATAAGGACGAAAATAATATATTTGGTTTATTAATAATTATTAGAAGCTCAAAAGAATGAGTTGGAATAAGGGAGGGACAAAATCGGGTGTCAACAAATTACACAAAAACTTTTTAAACTTTGCAATGCAGGCTATGATCTATTTTATTTTTTTGTCAAGGCATTGAAATATTGATTTATGCACACTAGAAACTTCAGTTCGTTAACCTGTACTGTTAACCATACACTATCAGAAGTTAAAACACAAAAAATATTAGTCCACGTTGTGATTTTCCTTTAAGATATTATTCCATTAGAGTTTACTTATAATTTGAATATGGAGAAGTGAAATGTGACAAATGAATAAGTAAAACTTACGGAAAGCAATGTCGTAACCTTCTTAATTTCTCAAAATATAAACGTACATGGGAATATTTTGATGAAAACTACTAATTACTCTTAAGTTAATTATAACTATACTTAATTTTCTAAAATTTCAGTTGAGTTTGTTTGAAATGAAAATGAATTTGAGTGGTACACAAACCTCAATAAAGGCCAGTTTCCTGGTCTTTTAGTATATCATCAGACTAACATAAAACACTAATTTTCTGTGTATGCGAGAGAGAAAGGGAAACACAAATTAAAGAACAAGAGTTAAACTAGGAGGAAGGCCTTTTTATCTTCCATTGGAAATAAAAAACAAAGTAGACAAGAAATTTACTTAGTTACCTTAAATAAAAAAAATTATTCACCACAAAACGACTACAATTAAATAACAGTCTAACAAATATAACTGCCAGAACACAACTATTTATAAAGCACCCCTTCCTGATTGTAGGTTCCATACTTTCCTTTGACCAAAAAAGGTGCTTTCTATTTTCGATTTTGCAACCCGCAGAAAGAAATAAAGAAAGGCCAAAAATATTTAACAAAAAAAAAAAGGAAAAATGGGAAAATCAACAGTAATCTTCATTGCTAGTACTATTTGTTTGTTCTCCCTGATAGGGATCACTCAAGCCAATGATGAGTCTGATAAGTATGAGTTCATTCTCGAAGGAATGGTCTATTGTGACCCTTGTCGTTCAGAATTCAAAACTAATCTTAGCCAGCCTTTAGCAGGTATATCTTCTTTTTTTAAAAAAAAAAAAAGGTTGTTCCATTTTGCATCTTATTCTTTTCCCATTTTTCAAATTCAGCAAAGGAAAAATAAAAAAGTTTAAAAACAATTTTTTAAAAAAGTGAAGCCCTGAAGAAAATTTGTGTTTTATTATCCGTTTATAATGCAATGATAGGACGGTGACAGATTTAGGAGTTAGAAAATAAAAACTTATTTAAGTTATTATCATTCCCTTTTCATATACCATTAATATTGTTAAATTTAGTGCCATGTCAATTAAGTGAGCCGACTTCTAAGAGAGATAAAAGGTCGTTTAAGGCAAGTACTCTTAAGGGCCGTTTGGATTGAGGGATTAATTGAGCTATCCAGTGTAAATTTTGAGATAAAATCTATTTAGTATTTGGTTGAGACTATTACCTAAAATCAAGAAAAATTTATACCACAATCATGAATTATTTATCCTATATAGTACTTAGGTAAGATAGACAACCCTGATTCATCCTAGTTCTAATCGTAGAATAACCTAATAAAAAATGATTAAAGCTATCTTTCTAAATGGGTGCAACCAAGGGCGGAGCTAGGTTGGACCGATGGAGTTCATCAAACCCCCTTTGATGGAAAATTACATTGTATATACAGGGTTAAAATTATTTTTTATGTATATATAGTAGATATTGAACCTCCTTAACTTCTTCTAAAGACATAATATAACTGTGTAGAGTATTTATTTTTATATAAAAAACAATTACATTTCTATATTCGTAGTTCGAGTCGAAACTAATAAATTCGATTGGTCGATCACATACTAATTCTGTTTATATAAGTTTGTAGTGTTTAGATTTGCACTAAACGTATAAATGCACACATGCAGATGCGAGGGTGGGGATGCAATGCCGACACCCCGAAACCGAACAAATCACTATAACCGTCAGCGCCTCGACTAACTCCACAGGTTATTACCACATGTTGATAGATGGAGACCACGAGAGTGAGCTCTGTGAGACCTATTTGATAAGAAGTCCTAAAGAAGATTGCAGTGAAATACCAAATCAAGGGCATGGCAGAGAATCATCAAGAGTTACGCTCACTAACAACAATGGCATATCTGGAAAATATCGTGATGCCAATCCTCTCTTTTTCTTGGCTAAAAAAGTCGCACCAGAGTGTGCACAAGAATTCAAGGAGATGGAATATATTCCTGAACTTAAAGATATCAACCAGGCATGAGGATTTAATTTGTTGACTAGTTGAATAAATAGCAAGACTAAAAGTCCTATATATTTTAATATGTGGTCAATTTTTTTTTTTTTTTTTTTGTCTTAGTTTAAATCTTGATTTTGATAATTATTTTGGACAATGTGGTCAAATTTTTATGTTTTTTTGTGTTAGTTTAAATCTTGATTTTGAGGCTTGAGGGATTTCTAAACTTTATCCATTAGAGCTTTGTACGTACATAATAGAAATTTTCATTCAAGGCTCAAATGTATTAATTTGATTTACCAACAAGAAAATAAAAAAACAAATAATAAAATACCTCTTATTGGGTTCCTTAGTTTATGTTACATTGATTTTCTCAATAATTGTCTAGTGGTCTTCATGTATTTGCTTTTTAGCTCTGCATGAGTTCGTTCGGAGACCTCGGATAATTTTTGCATTAAATCAAGTAATTTTTTGAACATAGAGGCATGACTTAATTTAATGGTCAATGCAACTACTTTTATGAATAAAATTTAGGAAAATACATTTTTCGCCTCTCAAATTTATCTCAAAAAGTGAATAAAAACTTAAACTTTGCAGACGATCCTTTACTCCCTTTACTTGTCTGAAATGAGTCTTATACCACCTTAGCATACAAAAGTAATCTTACAACGATGAACAATGTTCTACACACAGCCACTTGAGTTGTCGCGTCATTTGTCATTTTATTTCATATGTTCGCTTATTTTTCCTTTTTTCCCAATCTTTTTTCAATTAAACAATTTTAGTTTATTTTATTTGTTCATACCTTTTTCTTTCATTTTTATTCTATTATTCAGCCATGAAACAACTTAAAGTCCTCAAATAACATGTATTACAGACTTGAAGGAATGTGCAAACACACGAACTCGTAGTAAAAAAAAGAAAAAGAGAGAGAATATTTTGCTATAGTAATTTCGCATAGATTATGTAATTACATTCTGTTGGTTAGTTTGAGCATTTTACTATTAAATAATATTATATTAAAGTGCATCATGGTACAATTCATTTCGCTGCAATTGTCTCACGTTAAATCAAGAAAGTGGCAATTATGCCTCATTATCCATATGAGTTAGTGGTAGAATGTGGCAATTATATCCATTGTAACTCTTATAACCTCCAACTCTTTATTCTCCCATATTATTACCCCACCTTCCCACCTCTCATCGGATGAATTTCTTTACCTATAAATAGAAGTCATCATTAGCTTTGGTGTGTAGAGAAAAATATAGAGTGCATGAAAAAATGTGTTAAAAGAGAGTTTTATTTAGTTAAAGTAAGGTGTTCTTATGGTGGAGTTTTGGGCTGTTCAACTAGTTCGGAGTTGTTGAGTTATACGACGTTGACGGGCTGTTGTATTTGGAGGGGACAAGTTAGAGTTATACTGCTGGACCGATGAAGATTATGTCGCAGTGAACTTGAATCTCCTTAAAGAGAGCGAGATATCTGCGTCTCAGCCTGAATATTTATGTATTCATTTTTTGTTCATTTTATTATAATTTTCAACTGTAATAATTTATTGGTATATTAACCAACACATTCAAAGCCTTCCAAATAACCATTGTGTTATCCTATCGGCTAGTCTCTGTAATGACTTTCAGTATATCTCGGATCACCAATATGGTGACCATTTTGGGGCTCTTAACAGCACTACTTTTTGTAAAGATGCTAAGTATGTATAATATAAGATATCTTCTCAACCAAAAAAATAAAAATAAAAAACCAATTTCAAAATGATAAAATGGATAAATAGTCACTTTTTAAACTGTCGAAGAGGAATTAGCCACCTACTTCATTTTCTTGATAAATCAAACAAGTTTTATTGCTACACAGCATGACAGCAAGGTGGTTTAATAAAAACACACATCAATTAAGTCTACACTAAAGATCAAAATTTGGCAGAAAATTCAATTCAACAGAGTCAGAGACAACAAAATAAAAAATGGATCAATTTGCAAGGTCAAAAAAAGAATCAATAAAAGAAAGAGAGAAGGAATTACCAGAGAAGCTGAGAAATTTCGAATTGAAGGCACGGCGTTGATCAAAGGAGGAAGAACAACAAGGAAACAAGAATTGGAAGAGAAAGAAGAAGGGCGAGGTGAATAATGATGCAATAATGTAGCTGATGACGCCATATACTTATATATATTGGGAAAATATATAGATCCTTGTGATCCGGCCCTTCTCCGGACCCCGCGCATAACGGGAGCTTAGTGCACCGGGCTGTCCTTTTTTTTTTATATATTGGAAAAATCAAACAAGTAGTCTACAAAGAAAGAAAGTACCCTTTTGGAATTCTTGATTGACCCCTGCAAATCTCTATGCTCAACATCAGCCATTTCTCTTTTCATTCATTTGAATCTCTCTCTCTCTGCTATGCTATACATTGATGATGTTCAGTTAGAAGCTTCTTCTTCTTCTGCTCCATATATTTTGGAAAGAGGTGTTTGGCTAATTCCATTTTTTTGTTTTCTTCTTTTCCTGGAAGGTGCATAACTGTGTATTGCAAATCGGTACAAGCCAAGTGAAGACACCTCTGTCATTGTTACCACAACCAACAAGCCCAGGCAGGGGCGGAGGGAGGAAGGGTCAAGGGGTTTATACTGTTTATATATGGTTAAAATTATTTTTTATGTATACATAATTGATGCTGAATCATTTGACTTCTTTGTGTGGTTACTTTTTCATATTTTGAAACCCTTTAATGAAAATCTTGATTTCGCCACTGAGCCCAGAAACTAACAAAAAATGTTGGAAAAATCTTCATAACTTTTGCCTTCGGTAAATAGTTTGGTTTAATCATGGCTATACAGTTATTTAATAGAGTTTAATATTAAATTAAATATGATCTTATTCAATTTAATTTTTAGTTATATTTATGCAACAACTTCATTAAATTTGTAGTTGACTATTTTCACCAATTTAAGGCATCACGTTTCATGGGTCAAACTGATGCTCTAACATCGACAAGGGTCAAACTGATGCTCTAACGTTGACAAAAATAAATAGGCAAACACCTCAAATTTTTAAAATAATTTGTTTTTATAATTAAATAAAACTCTTTTGAAACTTTGCAATACAAGCTATGATCTATTTTATTTTTTTGTCAAGGCATTGAAATATTGATTTATGCACACTAGAAACTTCAGTTAGTTAACCTTTGCTGTTAACCATACATAATCAGGGGAGCAGCTCCCCTCCAGTACCCGAATTGTCCAGTTCGTCCAGTGCAGGGCTGATTAGCGTACATCTGTTCAATTAGAGATCCAAGGGTCATTAGTTATTTAACCAAAAAAGCTTCTTAAACCATGGTCAAACCCAGATAAAAGAAGATTTCGGGAATCCCACTTCGAAATTTTCGGTTGGTTGCAATATATCCGAAAACATTGCTGTACGAATTTCCTTCTGTTGGAAAAAAGATTTCTTACCATGGAAAATAGAGAAAACGCCATAAATAGTCCCTTAGCTATGGCAGTAGGAGCCCGTTTGGATTGGCTTACAGCTTAAAGCTGTTTGCAGCTTATAAGCTGAAAAAAATAAGTTGGGGTAGTCCAACTTATTTTTTTTGGCTTATAAGCTGTTTTCAGCTTATAAGCTGCTTTAGATAAACTAAGTCAAATGAGTCCAATTATTTTTTTGAGCTTATTTTAAGCATAAAATGACTTTAAGCTGGCCAGCCAAACACTCAAAAAAGCTGAAAACAGCTTATAAGCCAACTTATAAGCCAATCCAAACGGGCTCTAGGTCTAAAATGGTCCCTTAAATATACATTTATCGGTTTTAGTCCTTTAACTATCCAAAAACTTATCAAGTTTGATCTCTGTCTATTTTTATGCAAACAGTGTAGAGAATCCCCTTCTTGGATAAGTCATCCACCATTTTCTTCCATTGCAACTCCACAACTTGGCCGCGTCATCGGTGTCGTTTAATGCTTCCATTGTCTGATGTGGCAGCAGTGCACCAGCAGAAATCTTATAGCCTGTTTGGCCAAGCTTATTTTTCCCCCAAAAGTACTTATTTTTTCAATAAGTGCTTATTTGAAAAAAATGAGGTGTTTGGCCAAGCTTTTGGGAGAAAATAAGTGCTTTTGGGGAGTAGCAGAAGCAGTTTTTCAGAAGCTAAAAAAAACAGCTTTTGCCCGAAAGCACTTTTTTGAAAAGTACTTTTGAGAAAAATACAAATAGAAGCACTTTTTAAAATCTTGGCCAAACACTAATGAATGCTCAAAAGTACTTTTTTTAATTAATTGGCCAAACACAAACTGCTTTTCGCTAAAAGTGTTTTTTTAAAAAGTACTTTTTAAAATAAGCAAATTTTAAAAGCTTGGCCAAACAGGCTATTAGCCTTCACATGTTTCACTTTCTAAAGATATTCTCTAAACCTCAATTCCTTATATTTCAAAACTTGTCTTCGTACATCTTCATAGAACTGATGCAACCCTGCTGTAAGGAATTGAATCCTAATTACTTTGCCTGATATAAAATCTCTGGTCGAGAACTTTGCGTAAGGGAACGAGAACTTGCTTCCTTAATCGATTCCTTACTCTGTACGCGTCATGTGCATCTTCAATTCCGTCGTATTACGATTCCTTTGGAAAATTCTCCTTGCAATGGCCTGACAAGAAAGTGTTGGACACCATTGTGACGAAAGCAGGGGCGGACCCATGTGTTAAATTTTGGTGTTCAAGCACCTATTAACCGTGGCAGATACTCTATGTAGACATATCGAAAATATTAAAGTTTGGTATAACATAAGAAATACCACCCAAGAAACAATAAAAGATGTTAGTGCTTTGGTTAAAGGTTGTGGTCTTTAGGCTGAGCCATGGAGGAGCTGAGTTCGAATCCTTATCAAAGCAAAATATTTTTTTGTTGATTTTAAGGTGAGCACTCAGGACCATTGAATCCTGGGTCCGCCACCGGATGAAAGTGTTCACCTATACAACTTCAAGTAATTCGCGAAAAGATCAGATACGCGATTGTGCAACAATTTATAATCAGGCTCAGGCCTATATCTATCAACGTTTTCCTCCATTGAATAAAATTAGGGCGTGTATCTGCTTTCTCTCAAGAATTTCATGTTGAATCGTTGAGGTTGGAGTTTTTTTTTCCCCACAAGAGGAACTTTGAGAAAAAAGTAGCGGGGAGAGAGAAACAAGTTGGGGATGTTTAACGATTTCATCTCAAGGAGTCTTATGGGTTGTGTATGCTATTTGTATGAAAAATAGACGGAGATCAAATTTGTTAAGTTTTTGAATAGTTAAAGGACTAAAATCGGTAAGTGTATATTTAAGGGACCATTTTAGACTTACTGCCATAGTTAAGGGACTATTTATGGATTTTTCTCATGGAAAATATTTGTTCAAGAGAGACGATGCAAGACTCAACGAACAGAGAAAATTAAATCATTTGCAAGGCATAACAACAGATGATCGGAAAAGAAAAAAGAAAAAAGACAATTTTTTTCTTGAGAAGAAGTGACGACACAAAAACAGGTTATTCATTGCTCTTACACTCTTCTTCTTGTTGCAATTGTCAATGTGAAAATCTTTTACTACTTGTTGTTACAATTGTGAACGGAAAAAAGCGTCTTCAATATGTCTGATAAAATGTCTCAATCAGACCTTTGAGAATATTAAGTGAAAATGAATAACAAAACTGTGCGTATTTACAATCCTTAAAGCACACACCATAAATTGAATAAAGTTCACAAACTATTTCACACAAATGGTGCCTGTAGAATTACACCTTGAAGTTGATGGAGTATAAAAGTAACATGTGGCTTTGAAGTTGCTGGAAATCACCACTGTAATATGCCCTCTGAAATTAACTTTGTTTTGAAAGTGACTTAGAACTGCTGCTATGTAGTTCGGTTGTTTAATTCACTCTGTTTTTTATTTGATAATGAACTTGTAAGACTTGTACATTACTCTGGAAATTTAATGATTTTTAGAGACTTGGCTGTGAAAATAATAGAACTTAGAGAAAGACCATGAAAATAAAAATAAAATCATGAAAATGAGATATCCGCGATATTTGGTGCGGATAAAGAAAGGAAAAACAGAGGAGTGATTTGAGGAGAATTCTCACCTAAAGAAACGTTGCCAATAAGGAAAAAATAAATTATAAATTAGTGTGTGGTTTAACCATGTTTTAAGAGGCTTTTTTGTTTGGTTAAATAACTAATGACCCTTGGATCTCTAATTGAACAAATGTACGCTAATCAGCCCTGGACGAACTAGACAGTTCGTGTACTGGAGGGGAGCCGGCTCCCATAATCAGCAGTTAAACAAAAAAAATATTATTTCAAGTTATGATTTTCCTCATAACAAATAACATACCGAAATATACCTTTATGATACTAGTCCGTTATAGTTTACTTATAATTTGAATATGGGGAAATGAAATGTGACAAGTGAATAAGTAAATGTATAAACGTATATGGGAATATTTTGGTGAAAACTATTATACTTAGGTTAATTATTACCATAGCTAATTTTTCTAAAATTTCTGTTGAGATTGTTTGAAGTGAAAATGAATTTGAGTGGTACACAAACCTAAATAAAGGCTACTCTTTCCCGGTCTTTTAGCATATCATCAGACTAACATAAAACACTAATTTTTCTGTGTATGCGAGAGAGAGAAAGGGAAACACAAATGAAAGAACAAGAGTTAAAATAGGAGGAATGCCTTTTTATCTTCCATTGGAAATAAAAAAAAAATAAGCAAGAAATGTACTTAGTTACGTAAAATAAAAAAAAATTGTAACCGCAAAACGACTGCAATTAAATAACAACCTAATAAATATAACTGCCAGAATACAAGTATATATAAAGCATCCCTTCCAGATTGCAGGTTCCATACTTTCCTTTGACAGAAAAAGGTGCTTTCTATTTTCGATTTTGCAACTTGCAAAAAGAAATAAAGAAAGGCCAAAAATATTTAACAAAAACAGAACAAAAAGAAGGGAAAAAAATGGGAAAATCAATCGTAATCTTCATTGCTAGTGCTATTTTCTTGTTCGGGATCACTCAAGCCTATGATGAGTTCATACCAAATAAAAAACCTTTTGTTGAGTCAGATAACTATCAATTTATTCTTGAAGGAATTGTCTATTGTGACCCTTGTCGTGCAGAATTCAAAACCAATCTTAGTCAGCCCTTAGATGGTATGTTTGAAATTTTCTATGCTCCATTTTGCATCTTATTCTTTCCTAGTTTTCAAATTCAGCAAAGGAAAAATAAAAAAGTTTGAAAGATTTTTTTTTTAAAAAGTGAAACTCTAAGGAGAATGTGTGTTTTATTATCCGTTTATAATGCAATACTAGAATTTCAAAGTCATGTTAATTATCCCAAAAAAGTAAAATGAAAAGTTTCAAGAAAAAACGGAAAACATTGATCGTCGCGCTATGATGAATAGAAACTTCTTGTGATGTTTTTCTGCTAATTTGGTGAGGGTTTGGGGGCGGTGACAGATATAGGAGTTAGAAAAAACTTATTTAAATTATTATTATTTTCCTTTACAAGTATACCATTATTGTTAGATTTAGTGCAATGTCAATTAAGTGAGCCGACTTTTAAGAGAGATAAAAGGTAATTTAGGCAAGTACTATTAAGGGCCGTCTGGTTGGAGGGATTAATTGAGTTATCCAGTATAAATCTATCTTGTGTTTAATTAAGGCTATTACCTAAAATCGGGAACATATTTATACCACAATCAAGGGATTATTGATGCTATATAGTATATGTAATATAGATAATCCTGGTTCATCATAGTTACAATTCGGGATAACCCAGGTTAACAATGATTAAAGCTATTAAATGTCTTTCTAAAGGGTTACACCAAAATCTTAAAATACAAATAATATGATAATGTAGAGTATTTATTTTTATAATAAAAATAATTGCATTTGTATATTTGTGGTTCGAATTGAAAATAAATTTGATCGGTCAATAACACACTAATTGAGTTTATACAAGTTTATAGTGTTTAGATTTGTACTAAACATATAAATGCACACATGCAGATGCTAGGGTGGGGATGCAATGCCGACACCCCGAAACCGAACAAGTCACTATAACTGTCAGCGCCTCAACTAACTCTACGGGGTATTATAACATGCTGATAGAAGGAGACCACGAGAATGAGATCTGCGAGACCTTTTTGATAAGAAGTCCTAGAGAAGATTGCAATGAAATACCAAATGAAGGAGGGCATGGCAGAGAATCATCAAGAGTTACTCTCACTAACAACAATGGCATTTCTGGAAAGTATCGTGATGCAAATCCTCTCTTCTTCTTGGCTAAAAAAGTCGCACCAGAGTGTGCACAAGAATTCAAGGAGATGGAATATATCCCTGAACTTAAAGATATCAACCAGGCATAAAGATTTAATTTGGGACTAGTTGAATAATAGCTAGACTAAAAGTCCTATATTTTGATATGTCATTACGCATCTATACTTTAGGACAATGTGGTCAAATTTTTATGTTGTTTTTTGTTAGTTTAAATCTTGATTTTGAGGTTGAGGGCTTTCTAAACTTTATCCATTAGAGCTTTGTACGTACGTAATAGAAATTTTCATTCAAGGCTCAAATGTATTAATTTGATTTACCAACAAGAAAATAAAGAACAAGTAATAAAATACTACCTCTTTTTCGGTTCCTTACTTTATGTTACATTTATTTTCTCAATAACTGTCTAGTGTTCTTCATGTATTTGCTTTTTAGCGTTGCATGAGTTCGTTTGGAGACCTCGGATAATTTTTGTATCAAATCAAGTAATTTTTTGAACATATAGAAATGACTTAATTTAATGGTCAATGCAACTAATTTTATGAATAAAATTTGGAAAATACATATTTCGCCTCTTAAAATTGTCTCAGAAAGTTAATAAAAACTTAAACTTTGCAAACGACCCTTTACTCTCTTCACTTGTCTGAAATGAGTCTTATACCTCCTTAGCGTACAAAACTAATCTTACGCTAGACAATGTTCTACACACAGCCACGTGAGTTGTCGCACCATTTGTCATTTTATTTCATAAGTTCACTTATTTTTCCTTTTTTTCCAATCTTTTTTCACTTAAACTGCTTTTGTTTATTTTATTTGTTCATACCTTTTTCTTTCATTTTTTCCCCACTATTCAACCATGAAACAACTTTAAGTCCTCAGATAATATGTATTACAGACTTGAGAAGGAATGTGCAAACACTCGAAATCATAGTAAAAAAAGAGTAAAAAAAAAATAAAAAAATTATGAAGTTCTCAGCCAAACGATGAGTCAAACCAATATCATGAATGGGAATTATTTCTTTGTCTTTGCTACCATAATAAACTACTTCAAAAATTATCTTCATGGTATTGGAATTAATCCTGATAATATTTGCTCCACAGTAATGATGTTGCTGAAATACTAGAACAGATTTTCGTGACATGATGCAATGCGAAGTTATTATTGGTTAAGCTTTGTATTGTTGTAGACATTAATTAGTAACCAAGGTTCTAATCATTGGGTAGATTATTGTTTACACCCAATTTTGTCCCGCTTTTCTTCCCAAAATAGTTATCTGCGCTTCTAATATTTTTTGATAATTTAAGAATGATTATTTATAATTTAGTACAAAATAGCTTCTATTAATATCGTCGTTTTCCGTTATCCGACTATAGTCATCGGTTATTATCACTATTATTATCGCCATCATTATTATGATTACTACTACTACTATTATTGTTGTTATTATACTGCCATCATTCAATATCATAATCGTCATGATCGCTTTAGCATTTTATTTATCATCTTATGCAAATGCATCACATTTATCTGGTTACTTATTTTCTAAACTTCATAAATATTATCACGCGATTATTACGATATTGTGTAATCTTATTTAATAAATATGTCTTTATATTAAGTAGTATTTTAGCACGCGTTAATTTTGGAAGCCTAAAGAAATATACGAAGGAAGGTATTTTCAGTCCAGGAATTGAGCCCAAAATTTTTCCTAAATAAATCCCAAGGGGGCTTCAGTTATACAACCCATTGGCTATCCAAATCCGAGCCCAATCAACCAAGCATCTTCAGACCAGTCCATTTACAATCAGTCCACGACCCGTCTAAATTACCCGACCCGGCCCATTCTTTCTCTTAGTTGATTCATCCTTAACCCTAACAAAAGAAGTAATCTGCCACACCCCTTCTTTTTCTTTCCCCTTCCTCTCCTCTCTCCATTTGTGGCAAAACCCTAATGCTCTTTAACCGTGAACAGTCTTGCCTATTCCATTTCCACGCAAAAATTGTCTCTACGTCTGCTTTACCTGAGCGTTCTGTCGTTGACAAGGAAAGACTTTCCATTTCTTGCTTCAAGCGCGCGTTGATCCTCAAAGACCATAAATGGTTGAACCATTTGCAGATAATATCCAAGTCAAACCAGGTGAAATCTGTTCGAAAACACTTTCAACACTCAGATTTAAACGGGTCCATTTTGACTTGTTTTTTAAAACCCTAGACGATGAAATCCCGCCCCAAATTTGGGAACCCCAGCAAACCCTAGGGATTCTCCTATAAATACTCGCTTCTTTATCCATTTTAAGGAGGGTTTTTCTTTTTTGGGAGCCATCACTTGCATTTGAAATTATTTGAAATCAAACCAAATTTATTTTTAAAAAAAGAGAGTATACTGTTTCTGTCGAGATTTTGATTCGAAAGATTTTTCGAGTTTGGGTTCGTCGTGTTTGAGCATAGATCTAAACCCCGTGCCCCAGTTCACTGCACACGAGAAAGGTCGGTGCAATCCCTCTCTTCCTCCCATTTTAGTTTCGATTTGATTTTGATTGGTATTTGTGATTCCTTGTCTGCATGTGTAATTTTTTCTGTGTTTTAATTTAGTTATTTAATGTTCCTTATGTGTGTTACATGCTTCTGGGTGTTTATATGCTTGTTTAGTGGAGCTTCAGTTTAATATGCGGTAGTTTAAAATTATATTCTTGTTTGTTTAGATTTCTGCTTAGATAAAAGCAGGGATCCTGTGTTTTAGCTAAAATATGACTAGGCTAAGATAAATGTTGATAGGGTAGACACTGACTAAGTATGCTCTTAATTATGTGATCAAACAGTATCTTGCTTTGTTAGTTATAAGTTATTAGGAATTTAGCATAGCTTAAAATAGCCTGCATATATCCCTTGTTTATCTATTACTTGACTAAACCAGATTATGAATGGATAGTTTGATCAGCCTTAAACCTGCTTAAGTGTTGGAATGGAGTCATATTGTCAAATTGTTAATGTAAAGAATATATGTTCCGTGAGTTTCTGTTATCACCAGAAATATGTGGCTTATGTGTTTAGGTAGTTTGAGTCTTGTCCCTTTGTTCAAACATGAATGATCATATGCCTAATTTGAAAAATAGAGGATTGGTTTGATTCCGTCTGTTTAGCATATGTCTGTTCCAGAACTGTGTGTGCCCATTGAAATGAATATGAATATTGTTTTACTCTTTGGTTGAAACCATAAGTTTGTGCTTGTTCCTTGGTCATGGTGTCCCCTTTGTTAGTCTGCAACTTTACTTATATATCGACTTACTCTTTTATATGATTAAGTGTAACTTGAATCATCCTTAGCTGCTCTCCGAACATTGCTCCCTGTCTGACCCTCTGAAATTGTCCTCTGCCTGAATTGTGTCAAAATAACTCAAGTATCATCATATCCTTTTAAAATTACAAGTCTGCACTCAATATGCATAAACTTCGACTGCTATGTGTGCCTTGATAATCTCTAATTGAAACCAGTGAAATGTCATCTTCATTACTAAAAAAAAGATTTTCATGAATTAAGTTGGAACAAACTGCTGACTGTCAGTGTGCTTGACTCTTTCATTTTTTTTCCTTTTTATCCAAGGAATCTGTTAAGTATCACTGATTATTGTGAGGCTGTTGGTTAGAAGTAGTAAATAAGCACCCTTGTCATGATAAATGGAATTGATGGGAACCCTTTGCTATCTTCTTTTGACTTTCAAGTCTGATGCTGTAGTTTGATGTTCATGGTCAGCCTTTAGGTTTACTTTATTTTGAAAAGTGTTGAGGTTGTTCTGATTCTCTGATAATTATTTCCAGTGGTTGGCTACTTAGTATTTTTTTTTAAGTTGATTAGGTTGTTAAAAGATATGAAATTCTTAATTTTCACTCTTCACCCTCCTTCTTCTTTGCATGACCTGAGAGAATATCTCAAAACTCAAATGATATCCTAAAAAAATGTCTTAAGACACCTAGCTGATGTTGTACTCAAGAAGTATTGAAACATGGTATAGCTCAGCAATAAACCATCATGTCTGTGTATTTGGCTTTGAGAATTGGGACTCAGTAACTGTAATCTATTGTCACTTGAGTCCTGGATGTATTCATTAGCTGAGGAGAGTTTATTAACATGTAATGTTGGAGGTCTTATTTTGGCTGAAATATGATAGAAATATACCATGCGATACCTATGTGAATCTGTATGTTCTTTTACTGGAGAGTGTCTTAAATCAATTGTGTGTAATGCATGTCTGTATCATTTGTTCAAAAGGGGATTTCAAGGTCCGCTACTCTACTCATTTGTACGCTGCCTATGACTCTGTGTCTTGTCATCTTCAGTATAGGTTTCTAATAAACTAGAAATTGATTTGAACTAATGCTTTTCTTTAAAAACTGGAATTTGCCCCAGTGATAATGATGTTCCTTTAAGTGTATAAGCTACTGAAATGTTACACCTCGAAAAATCTTCCGTTGGTACGCAAGTGAATGACCTAGTGATGAGTACGAGTGTATGACGTTCCATGAGTAAGAAATGACGTTCGATGACCTTAGGCGAGATTTCAAAGGCATCCGATCCAAGACGACAAAGTTGGCTAAGATAAGGCAAGGTATGAGATGAGCAAGGTAGGAAAATGGATGTGGATGATTAGAATGAAGAGTCAAGAAATGTGAAAAAGTTGCAGGTTTGAAATCTGGCCAGTCGGTCGTAAAGTGAAATACGGATCGTAAAATGGTATACGGTCCGTAAACTGGCCTGTCGTATTTGTACATTTGAGACTTCAACTTTCTGCCAGATGATCAATGGTTAAATACGACCTGGAATACGGACCGTAAAATGATTCACGGCCCGTAAACCATGGTCGTAAATCACCATGTTGCAGCCTGAGTTTCGGATTCTGTTATGGTTAAACACGACCACGAAGGACGGTCCGTAAACTGGAATGCCCGTAAACCAAGTTTACGACCACTATGCACTTCAATTCAGATTTTTAAGTCATTAAATAAGGGGACCAAGACTTATTTCATTTCACTTCTACATCACACCCCTTCTCTCTAAAACATCTCTCTACAGTTATTATACAAGTTTTCAATGATTATTAGTCATCAACAACATTAATCAAGTGAATCAAGTGTAAGAAAAACCCATTAAAGATCATCCAAGTCAAGAAATCCAAATGGAGGAAAACTAGGGTTTTTGCTCAAGTGGAGTATTATCAACTAAGGCTCGTTCCTACAACATTTAAGGTAAGATTCATGATATTTATACGTTGTTTAAGATATTGGAGAGTTGAAATACATGGATTGTAGAAAATTAGAGCAAAATGGGTCATGAATGATGAATAGTGACGTTTTGAGAAATAGTTTGAATTGAATCATGATTGTTGTTGTGTTGTGACATGAATGGGTTATAAATGACGTTGAAAGACCATGAAATAGATATTGTATGTGAATGGACGAAATCATGTGTTATAGCCATAGATATGGGCAAATGAAAGTAAACTGAGAAATGTGGATAATGTGAATGACTAATGGCCATTGTTATGATATTGTGAATGTATTGCTGACGTTTGGGAGTTGAATCACGATATGGACAAACGTTGTATGAATAAAGGAGATGCTGTCCGATTTTCTCTAGCTTTAACCATGTGTGCTAGTTATCAATTCTAATGATAGCATGACCTTAATGAAGGTAGAAACGTGAGCATCAGAGGAGTACGTGCAAGTGTAGAATAGTTCAACGAAAAGGTATGTAAGGCTAACCCTTCTTTCATAAGGCATGGTTCTTTGGCCAATCACTTATCCTTCTATGAGCTCATGATGTGCTCCATATGATTCTATTCTCAAAAGCTACTAAGCCTGCGATCCTTGATATGTACTACGTACCTCACACGACGAGTAAGCCTATAATGCAGACGTAACGATAATAATGATGATAGAAATGATGATGATAATAATAATGATGCTAAAGGTGCCTATGGGCTATTATACTTATGTGTGCCTATGAAGGGCTATAACGAAACCCCGAGCTTTTAACGCCGGGTAGAATATATGTATATGTATGTATATGATTACGTAACGCGCGCGCACATCTGCAGATGGTACGGATAACCCTGAAGCCTTGGTAGGGCCAGGTAGATATAACCTAGAGCCTTGGTTGGCCAAGTATGTATGAAACACCGAACCTTTATGGTCGGGCATGCTATGTATATCAGTATATATGTGTATATGCTATGTATATGACATCATTAAGAGTACGAATATGTTATGTCTATGAGATGTAAATGATTATGAGGGTAATTAAGTACGGATATGGATGTATGTATGCGGATACGCAATAGAAACAGAATGTCTCTATGGAAAGCAAGTAAGTGCCATGATGATGATATTATTGTCTCCCCTCCTATGCTACTTCACATGTTGTTCATTATGCTTCTATATCGATGTTGATCATGCTTTACATACTCAGTACATTCTTCGTACTGACGTCCTTTTGTTTGTGGACGCTGCGTCATGCCCGCAGGTGCACAGGGAGACAGACTTGATCCATAGCCGCTTATTCAGAGATTACATAGCAGAGCTCCATTTCCTTCGGAGTCATAGCTTTTGGGTACTTATTCTTTTGTGTATATAATTATGGGCATAGCGGGGTCCTGTCCCGCTCATGTGATATGTTATACTCTTCTTAGAGGCTCGTAGTCACGTGTATATGGTTAGATATGTCTGGACTTGTTGGCCCGTATTTTGTATATTATTTTGTCAGCCACGTCGGCCCATGTACATTTGATGTGGCATAGATGCCTATGATGTTATATAGGAAATGTTGTAGCCCAAATGGGACTAGTATGATTGATGACTAGAATGCATGATTTGATTTATGACTCACCTAGACGTTATGTGAAAGTAGGTTAAAGGGGTGCCCAGGTGGGGTAGCGCCGGGTGCTCGTCGCGGCCCTAGTCGGGTCGTGACATGAAATAAGAAAAAGAGGCCATTATTTTTGCTGTCGAGTTTGCTGATTCACTGCTGGTATATTTGTTAGCTGCTGCTGGTGTCTTGAATCGTATTAAAAAATAGTGAATGGATAAAGGGTTTAGATCTGTATGAATGATGTGATGATCTTGTGCTTGTTTAAATTCGTATATGTTTGTGCATTGCAAGTATATTGTGTTTGATTATGTATATGTATGTATACGACCAATATACCTTAGCTAATACATTTATGGGGAGATTAGTGGGTCATTATGGATTAAGCTTGAACCCTCCCCGGTGTTAGCCATGCCTGGGATTCCTGGAAATCCCTTGGAACTTGTGCAACATCGGGAAGACGGGGGCAAAATCTTTCCAATATTAACCCTCTAAGCATCCTTATGAACGTATATATACGAAGTATACTCAAATATACATAAAGTATACACAAGTCATTTGTTTGTCTTGAATATCGAAAATGCTCTGTTATGTTGGTTATCTTTTCATAAAATGTTATACATATTATAAAATTATGTTGTCTCTCTAATTCTTTTCTTTTTCTTTTCTTCTTTTGCATGACATCCGGAGTTGCGAGGAGTCTCAAACGAGACTCGATATCTTTACTGAATCAAGGAAATTTGCATTTCATCCCGTCAAGCATATTCCGCCTTTCTGCTATACATTTGAGTAACGCTTCTATCCCTCATTAGTCATTGCTCTCGTTCTCTCCTATCCGGATATTGAAATGAGAGCGAGGGGGTTATTCCTATTTTTAGCTTTATTTCTCGTTGACCTCTTTCTGTTGTGTTGATAACTTGTTGATTTTTGTTTTGCTTTGATTATCTTGATAGAAGAATAGAATCAGTGCTAGTATTAATTTAGAAAGGGTAGTCGATAAAAAGGGAAATCAATAGCATAGGTGTACATTTGACCCTTTTTTTTCGTATTTACCATGTTTTTTTTTCAACATTCTGAAAATTTAAGTATGTATTTGTAGATTTTTACTTCACGGGTAGCATTGCATATATAAAAAAAAAATACGTGATTTACTCCTAAACCAAATAACTCGTTATCTTCTAAATGATATAACATGTCTTTGATAAGCTAGTGTGGTGAGATATTTTAGTTAAATATTGGATGATCTTCTCCAACTAGAAATAAATGCCTTCATGCTCTTTTGATACATTAAAAAACCCAAGTTTTAAAAATTAATTTGACTTCTTTTTAATCTGCAATGGCTTTACATCCACTTCGTTTGAGATTTTGTAATTAAGCAAATTTTATGCATTATTGTATTTGAAAAACTAATCCGCACTTAATTATAATAGATATTTTATTTTCTTCAAACTCTTTTAGTAACACATTTTTTTGACCCCTTTCTTTGATTAAACCTAAGTTTGACCGGCTAATCGTAGTAAGCGAATCTTAAAGGATGCCTAACCCCTTCCCTTTAGGATAACCAAGAATCCTTACCTAGAATCACATTAATTAAGCAGACCATTAACGGAGGTTTAGTTTAGCTTTACCTTAGTTAATAATTAAGTGTCCTAATTCACCCTTAAATAATTAGGTGGCGACTCCTTAAGTTAAATAATTTGGGAATCACCAATATGTTGTACTCCGATTTGACCCGTTTAAAATGGGGTATAACAATTATCTTGTTGATTTTTCTGTTTCTTACAAAATACAATACATTAGATTGGAATGAATTATTTGTTGGGTTTTTGGGTTTTCCCTTCATATTTGGAATTGGATTAATAAAACTCAATTCAATTTGGACCAGGACACTTTTGCCCTAAAATCCTCTATATATGAGATCAACTTAGGTCTTATTTTCATAATACAAGAGCGAATTCATAGCAGCC
The DNA here is from genome assembly GCF_019175385.1 of Lycium barbarum. Taxonomy (NCBI): domain Eukaryota; kingdom Viridiplantae; phylum Streptophyta; class Magnoliopsida; order Solanales; family Solanaceae; genus Lycium; species Lycium barbarum. The sequence goes on along the minus strand of NC_083348.1, from coordinate 81,797,443 downwards.
ATATACAGAAAATAGCCAAATGAGCCCCCAACGTTTGGGCGAAATCCCAACTGAACACTCAACCTTTGCGGGGGTCCTACCACCCCCCTGGACATATTTCAACCATAATATATACCCTCCTAAAAGCTGAGCTGGAAAACTTAACTAGTTTTGTCGATGTGTTTGATTACACGCGCTGGGCCCCATTTTAATTTAAATTCCACGTCAATTTTTCTTTTAAATCCTTCACCCACCCGACCCAAACCCATACCCATACCCATTTAAAAGTTATGATATTAATTCCTATTAGGGTCAAAAATCAAATTAACCCAAATATTCAGGCGATTTCAACCCCAATCCCGATCTAGTTGTCTTGTAAACCTAGTTCTTCGAGGTCTTCGGCTGTGAAGGATCATAGTGCGTGGTCTTCTTCTAACTGCTGAAGGTAATTTATTGTTTTTTTTTTTTTGAAAAAATGTAGGCTAGGGTTTTTTAAGATGTGATTTTTTACGAAGAATCGATAAAAATGTGATTTTTGTAGAAGAAAACTGATGAAATCTTGTATGCTAGTATGTTTTGTATACTTGTTAGTCTTTAAACCTAATTTTAGGGTTCGTTTGTGCATCAAGTTTCATCATTGAGCCTAGATTAGGGTTCTACTGTGCATATCTTACATTTTTTAACCCTTGTTATGTAATATATGTTAAATGTCTTTTTTTTTCTGTTTGTTGTCTTTGCGTTTAGGTATAACATGGCATTTACATTGGTCACTTTAAGATGGTATCATGGTGGGCAATTAGATTTAAGTGGTGCGGTCCCAAAATATGTTGGTGGTCAAATTACTGAATTTTTGAATGTAGATGTGGATATGATGTCATATTTCGAGTTGAGAGATTACATAAAAGAATTGGGATACACTCCAACTTGCACTTTTAGTATTAAGCCTCCTAGGAGTGGCATTTTCGTAGATGTTGTGAGTGATAGGAAGATTTTAGACATGTGTAGTGATTTGGAAGATGGTGATATTATTGATATTTATGTGCACCACATGGTGAATGAACCAATTGTGGTCCCCTCTTTATTAGATATTGTTTCTCATGAGGATTGAGAGGAAACTGGTTCATCTTTTAATAAAGGGGATGATGAAATAGGTCTTGGTGATAGGGTTGGTGAGGAGACAGTAAGTGGTCCTAATACCCCTTTTGTGTTTGCTTCTCAAACTGCTGAAAATATATCACATCCCTCTACTCAATCTCATCAAAATACAGTACCTACCTCTACTCAAGCTGGTCAAAATGCTCCCTCTTTTTCCAAACCATCTTGTTCTAAAAAACCTGTTGCTACTGAAGATGAAGATGAGCAGGATCTAGGTCCACTTAGTTCTGATTTTGTAGATGAGGAGGGATCTGATTACTCAACTGCTGATAGTGAGGAATATTTAGAAGGATTAGTTGGGGATGATGTGGAGGAACCTGGAAGTGATGAACATGAGGAGGTTAGGGAATTGAGGGCTGAAAGAAGGACTTTTAAGAGACAACAAAGAAGGGAAAACAGAAGAAATGATACTCATGATGTACGAGCAAGTGAAGCTGGTACAGATCTAGGTTTTGATGAAACTGAAATAGGAAAAATAAGTCTTGAAGGTAGGTTAGGAGGTGATGAGCCTTATTATCCTAGTTTCGATGATGATAGTTTTGAATTAGATGAGGATGAGTATTGGGATGAGGAAGAAGATTTTGAATCTAGTAGTGTAAATGCTCCAAGAAAGCTATCAAGAAGTAGGACAAGAAACAAAACTAAAATCATTCATGATCCCACTGCAAAAAAGGTTGTGTGGCAGTTAGGAATGGTCTTTAAGGATGTGGATGAGTTTAGAAGGGCAGTGACAAGATATGTTGTTCAAAGGAGGGTGCAAGTGGACAAGTGGGTGAATGAGCCAAAAAGGGTTAGGGTTTTGTGCAAGAATGGTTGTCCATGGCTGCTATATGCCAAGCTTGACAACGCCACACATGATTTCTGAATAAAAACTTACAACCCAAAGCACACTTGCTACAAGAGCACTAGAAATTACATGTGTAATGCAAAGTGCATAGCTGAGGTGTATAGAAAGAAAATCACTGAGCAGCCAAACATAAGAGTTTTCAAGTTGCAAGAACTCATTAGGAAAAAAATTAATGTTCATGTTGGAAAGACTACTGTTAGGAGAGCAAGGGCAAAAAATTTGAAAGAGATCATGGGTGATCATATTGTGGAATTTGGAAGAATACTTGACTATAAGGATGAATTGTTAAGGACTAATCCTGGGAGCACTTGTGTTGTGAAATTGGGTGAACCTGATGCAACTGGACAGCCAGTTTTCCAGAGTTTTTACATGTGTTTTGATGCACTAAAGAAGGCATTTTTGGCCTGTAGGAAGTGCATAGGTTTACATGGTTGTTTCTTGAAAGGAGTTTGCAAAGGACAGCTGTTGGTTGCTGTGTGTAGAGATGGGAATAATCAAATGCTGCCTCTTGCATGGGCAGTAGTTGAGTATGAGAACAAGCATACATGAACTTGGTTTATCATGTGTTTAAGAGAAGACTTTGCAATTGGAGATGGTGCAGATTTAACATTGATTACGGATATGCAAAAGGTAAGTGTACTCTATAATTTTCTCAATTATTATTCATATTCACTTATTTCTCTTAATCTTACTAACTTATCTTTGTTTCAGGGCTTGTTTGTAGCAATTCAGGACCTGTTACCTGCTGCTGAACATAGAAAATGTGCTAGGCATATATTGGCTAACTTTTGTAAAAATTGGAGAGGACTTCAAAGAAGGCAACAATTTTGGAAGATTGCAAAGAGCACACATGAGTCTCAATTGAGAAAAAATATTGCCTAGATGAAGAAACTAGGACCAGAAGAGATGATGGATAAGCTGATGTACTTCAATATAGAGTATTGCTGTAAGGTGTACTTCAACACTAAAGTTAAAGTTGATTCTGTGGACAACAACATGTCAGAGTGTTTTAATTCTTGGATCTTGGCTGCTAGGTATGTGTACTTGGTGCTTTTTTTAATTTAGTTTAATGTAAATGTATGCATACTCATGTTTACTATCTTGGCTGCTAGGCACAAGACAATCATTACTATGCTTGAAGAGATTAGAGTTAAGATGATGACTAGGATTGGTAATTTGAGGGAGTTTGTCAATACTTGGAGAAGCAATTATTCTCCAATGTCAATGAAGGTCCTAGAGGAGAACATTGTTAGGTCTATGAAGTGTAACATAGATTTTAATGGTGTAGCTGGGTTTGAAGTGAGAGAAGGACTTTTGGTACATACATACAGTGGATCTTGGTAGAAGGTATTGTAGTTGTAGGGCTTGGCAACTAAAGGGCATTCCATGTGCTCATGCCTTAACTGCAATAAGTCACAAGCAGGATGACCCCCTTGATTACATGCATAGCTGCTACAATAAAGAGACTTACATGAGAACATATGCCACTGTTTTAGAACCATTAACTAATATGGAAATGTGTCCTATCTCAAGTAATCCAACTGTCGCACTACCAGAGTATAAGACAATGCCAAGAAGGCCAGCAAAAGTAAGAAGGAAAGAGGCACATGAGACAAGAAAATCTGTAAATCTGCTTAAAAATAGGATGGCAATGACATGTAGTAACTGCCATACAAGAGGACACAACAAGAGAGGATGCCCAATGGGTAAAAGAGTTGAGTCATCAACAATGGCAGGTTCAAACACAAGGGCCAGAAACAATGCACCATCAAGCTCAAGGCCAAAGGGAAGACCAAAGGTAACTTTCTGATTTAGAATTTATTCAACTTAATTGATCCTTTCTGATTTTGTATTTATGTGTAATATAGAAAAAACCAGTACAACTTGAGGTTGGCCGGGGCATCCTCTCTTGTATTTATGTGTAACATAAGAATTGTTATACCCTATTTTAACCGGAGTCAAAATAGTTTATAACATTCCGGTAATTCCGGGGTTATTTAAAGTTAGGAGTCGCCACCTAATTATTTCTGGTGAATTAGGGCACCTAAAGTTAATTAAAGTAATTATCTAAAGTTGATTTTGTTTTAAAGTCTACGAAACCAAATGATTCTAGGTACGGGTTCAAATAACCTAGAGGGAAGGTATGAGGCATCCTCTAAATTCCATTAATGGTTAACCGACCGAACTCAAATTTAATTAGGCTGAGAATGTAGATGTAATATTTTATAATATTTAAGAAAATATCTTTATAAGTATTGCTAAAGTTATGGATAGATGTATAAGAATGCTATTTTAAATAGGACTTGTAGGAAATAACAATATACATAAAAGAGTTTAGTTATAATAAACTAAAAGAAATGGGATGTATAACGTTTATATGTATTTGGAGAAAATAAATTATGTCGATTAATGAATTAGAACAGTCGTTTGTAAGATTAATATTAATAAACTTTTTAAAGGGTTTTATAGAAAAAGTATTAGTTCAATATAAACTATGTTATAGAAAAAGTACTAGTTCAATATAAACTATGTAAAGGTTGTTTCAACAAATACGTGATTCAAATGTTGGAAAGGCATTAAAGTGGAACAGTTATCCATGGGAACTAGTTTGCCTTTTTATTTCTCGAAAATAAGTTAACGTTAGTGTAAAATTAGTAACGTTTTAAATTTCTAAGATAGTAAGAGTGAATCTTGATTCTCAAAATATGTAGTCATGCTATTTTAAAAATCAATTATTCTAATAAAAATAAATAGTATAGATACTATAAATAATTTAACATAAAAAAAAGGGAATGAAACCTATGAATTCATTGTTAGCTCTCTTTTAAATTAACTATTCATTACACTAAACTAAACCTATTAATTCATTAGAGTTCATCTAACCTAAGAAAGACAGCATAAAATCAATGTTAGGCAAGCAAACAGTTATATAAAGATAAGAGTAACGGAAACATATGGGTTTGGCCCATTAATTATGCGGCCATATATTCTGCCATTTGGGCCTCGGCCCGACAGCATTTTTTCTTTTCCTGCAGGCTTCGGATTGGGATGACTCGAGAGGGAAATTTCGTTAGGCTTTAGCCCAACACCGAATGCGGAAGATTGATGAGTCCCTCGGACTCATATGCGAAGGTCATGCATAAAAACGAAAGAAAAGGATTAGTACATGATCGATGAATAAAACTAAACATACGTAATGTAAACTCAAAAGAAGGACAAATTAATACTCATATACGTACTATGTATATCTAGTATATTCCATATATACATATTCATAGGGAACATAGAAGCAATCTGTTAACCACTTAAATCAGTGAACTGCTTATAGTTGATATATTAGCATTTTCCAAGCTAACAGTAAGAAAAGAGATTTAAATAAGTGCAGCCGCTCAGCCTCTTATATTCCCATTCGAAATAATTCAAATCATACAGGACAAACAACCAAGCAGACGCATCACATACGGGCTTCACATAAAGCCGAGGTTTCGCGAAACAAGGAAACTAAAGTTGGGCCTGCTGCCACAGAAGCAGTTTTAAAAGAAGACATGTTTTCACCGAAAGAGGACAACCGGTCAACCAAAGGAGCATGAAATCCAATATCATAAATTATAGGACAAAAACTAAATTAATAACAGGAGAATAAAACACGACACGATATGACTAAATTAGACAGGGGTAGGAGCATTCTGATTATGATCGAAAGATACACCATATATACGCTGGATATAAAAATTCATATATACCACGGGTATACAGGGCTTTGTATGCACCTGGCCTATTTGGTGTATCCTTAGTATACACAGTTTGCATCTCAGCCAAAACAGACATGTAAACTTCGATGAACCTAATTCTATCATGTCATGACACGTTTAGGAAGTTCGCGGAAGCAACTTAAGAGACAGAACACGAATGATATACACGATATTCATATTCTAGAAACTAATAAGGAGCAGTTATATGTACGAGATTCCTTCAACAAGTTTAACGGACATGGAAGAGAACTATCATGATCAATTTTTAGAGGCTGCTACGCCGTGAGGAGTCGGAAACTAACAATGCGCACTAACACAGATTCCCTGCGTTATTATACAGACCAAACCAACATATAAACTGACACCTTAATCTCATGCTCAGGTCACGATGACAAACTAATACTTCACCGGATATTTAAACACAAACAAACAGGACTAAATTAAACCTTCAGCAATTTAATGCAACTTCAACAATCGACTGATGCTAGTCCCAGTTTTTAGAGAAAAAGATTCATCTAAGTAATCTAAACACAGTTAGGTGAACCACAACTAGATGTCAAGCCACATGAGTTGAATTAACATGATTTCGACTGAAGAGTACACTGATTTTAAACACCAAAATCACCTTAAGCGAGAGCCAGCAGATGACGAAATTAATCTAAACAAGCCCAAACAAACATGACTATGTCACACTACCATCATAATCATCCACACATGAACTCGTACGAACATCCAAACACTAACAAAACTAAACTAAAATTAAGACACAAAGAGATAGATTCTGTCAACTTCCAAACCGGAAACTAAGCCAAAATGAGACCTGAACCTCTAAATATTTTAACCACTAATTCGAAACTAAATTAACTAAACGGGAGCATGCATAATGCTGCTAGGCTATTAAGTTGAGATTAAACCAACTGAGATAACAAATACATACGAACACGTAAACACTTATCAAATTACCAGACTGAAATTAAACCAACTGGGAGGAGTTGTTCACCTTTTTCGAGTGCAGCGAACCTGGGTGCGGGGTCTTGGATCTGCACTCGAATCCAAAGCAACAAGCAGGGCAAAAGAATGAGCAACTTGATACTTCGAAGAAATACCCAGTAGTATAAAGGTGTAAAATGTTAATATCTTTTAGAGAGGAATCCCGAAATTTAGTGATTGAAAAATGTATATCTTTCAAAGGGGGGTTTTTCTTTTTACGGCTGACCAAACCTCCTCCCTTCAGCTGAATGTTTAAGGCCTTTTTATATCCTAGAAATTCTAGGGTTTCTATTTTGAACCCCGATTTTGGCTCCAAACCAAAGGCTGAAAGATCCGTTCAAAATCGAATCCCCCCTCGTGATTTTTCAGAGGTCATTGAATGTTTTTGGATTGTTGTGTTGACCGAAAATAAAAGAAAAGGGAATAAGAGCTGTCAACGCGGATTATACCAAAAATGGAACAACAAATCTGACTATGGCTAAAGCTAAAATGTTCTTGTTTAGAAGAGGGAAGAGGTGAGGGTGTTGCACGATAATGGCGTAACAAGTCCGCCATGGTTGAAAGGGGATGGAGCAGCTATGCGAAAATGGAAAGGGAGAAAAAGAGTGAAGGAGAGAGAAGAGGAGTGCGGCGTCAAGGAGAGAGGACGAGAGAGAGGATCGGGAGGCTGAAGAGAAAGAGATATGCGGCGTTTCTTTTTTGCTTAGGGTTCGTTTAGGTGTTAGATGAATAACGAAGATGGGCCGGGTCGGGTAGAATTAGTGGACCGGGTATGGGCTGGTCGGGTAGGCTGTTAGAGGGTTGTTGTGGGTGTAAAATATGGGTGTTTGGGCCATTAATTTGGCTGGCCATTATCCGAATTTTAGGCCCTTTTCCTCCCCTTAATTAATTTATGTGGATATCTTCATCTTAATAATTTGGACTAGGATTAACCACTTTCGAATATATAATACAATTTCCTATTAAAATAAATAACCGCGTAATAAATATTTGAAAGTATTAACATAGTGTTTTGTTAAGTAAATAACTCGTCCAAATTTATTAATGATCAAGAAACGCAGATAAATTAATTGAAGAAAAGGTGGGACAAAATTGCGTGTCAACAAGAACTCTACATTTCATGTTAGGTATTGATGCGAGATACCATTGGATTAGAGATGTGTTGGATTCTAAGTTGCTTGAACTTGAGAAGAACCACACCGATGATAATTGTTCGGATATGTTGACTAAAGCTTTGCTAAGAGGGAAGTTTGAAGAGTGTTTCTTGATCGTCGGGATGGCGGTTTCCTCCACATAGTCGGGAGGGGGAGAATTGTTAGGTTTTTGGATTTTCCCTTCCAATGTGGAATTGGATTAATAAAACCCAATTCAATTTGGACCAGGCCACTTTTGCCCTAAAAATCCTCAATATATAGGATCACTTAGGTCTTATTCATAACACAAGAGTGAATTCATAGCAACCATATACAGAGAAAATTGAGAGAGAAGAGCAGATTTTCGTCCAGAAATTTCCTGCTACAGTAGTTCGCTTCAAACAGATTTTCCCAATTCGTCAACCATTGGATCATTCTCAAATTTGAACTGGGGGTTCCCAACATTAGTTCTTCGATTTCAATGGTGGAGATCGGATTTTGTGGTCTTTAGCTCCAATTTTCTAGTATGAACAATAGCTCATTTTTGGGGGTGATTTCTCTCATTTTTTCACTAGTTTTGGTGCTATCTTTTATGTATTGTTGTTCCGTGTTTGGCTTTGTTGTTGTAGCCATTTGGAGAACATTATTGTAACTCTTGTTGATTATAGTGGAGATTTTGTCGGCCGGAGGTCCTGTGGATGTTTCCTCTTCACCTTGAAGGGGTTTTACCATGTAAATTTGGTGTCTCTTGCATTCGATTTACTTTTGCTTGCTTTGCTATTTTGTTGTTGGCATAGTTGTAGTCCGAATTTCCATTTGTGCTACTGTTTATTGTCTTCTCTTGGTTCAAATAGTGTGGAATGTTTTCACTTGGGTATTTCTCCCGTTGTTACCTCGTCGTGCAATTTGGTATTTGCTTGTTTCTTCCCAACATCATTTTCTTCTTATATATGAATATGTCTCACTCATAACCATAACCTACATCAAAACTACATACTACACCTCAGGTAATTAAGTTGGCACCTTTCTCAGAGAGGCTAGCTATTTTGAGTTTAATATTGACGGCGTTGCATTCTTGCGTAATTATCATAGTTATTGTGGAGGCATTATCTAGAATGATTGTGGAGAATAGATTATTACAGGTTTCAGTTGTCATCTTCCAATAATTTCAGTGATTCATTCTAAATTTCTTGGACTGTTACATAGGCTTAAAATAGCCCTGCAATATAACCATACATCCTTAGAGAGATAAATGTGTATCGGGCAAAAAGTGCATCTGGGCTAGTCCTCACGATCGAAAGCTCGGAGAGTCCGGGGTATCTACAAAGCTAGCTTCCACTCTCACCTACTCGGGTCATGTCCATCAACCTAGATCAGTATGTCATAGCAGAGGCACACGTGGGGCTACAGTCATGTCACATCCCCGAACTTTAGGGCTAGAAAAGTCTCTCTTTGGCTTATATAAGGAAGCTTAGGATGGAAGCAAAAGAGAGAGCTCGGACCCATTCATATTCTGGCTCTCACCATTTTGTAACACCATTATTATTGTTTTCTCTAAGGAATACTAACGAAATCATCACTTTCTTATCATTTTAGTTACTTGAATTTTATCATATTATCTTTGTTATGTGTTAAGTTATACCATGATCTAAACTACTCCGGGCCGGGCTCTCACAAAGAGTTCTGGGGATTGGATTCGGCCTACTTGTCTTCAAACCCTAGAAATACAAATCTCTAACTGATTTTTCAGTTAAACTCGATTTCATCATAAAATAGTTTGGCACTCTCTGTGGGATAGACAACTGTGATATCGTCCTGATTCATAGATGAAACTCTTGAAGTTCGTTCACATTTGGAGTTGTTCTGAGTAGATGTGACCATGCTCTGAATTAACTAATAGCATATCCAGGAGCAGCACTTTCACCAAAATGAGAAACCCGCGATTCTCGCGGTACGTAGACTGACAAAACCTTGGCGGCTAAAATAGCCCGGGACTGGATAATCAAGGGGAAGGAAACAAGGCAGCGCTGCCCTTGGTGGAAGTCCGCGACGAGATCCCGAGCAGGGAAGACCATCCTAACCAATCGCCGGGAAGTGAGGAAGTGCTCCCTCGAGAACGTTACTTTGGGAAGAGGAAAAGACGCCCTCACATCAGGGTAAAAGAAATGTGCAAAGTAGAGGACCCCCTATCGGAAATAACATTGGTTGCGTTCCTAGCGTCAAATGGCGCAATGACTAAATGCATGGGGAGGCTTTTGGATTCCTTGATTGGGAAAGCGCCGGTCGGTCGACTTCCGAGTGACCCGGAGGTTATCAAAGCACCCGGGGTCCCTCCCGTTCTGAAAGAGGCAAGAGCAAGGAAATACGGAATGATCCTATGCACTTATTCAAAGGAGGATCGAAATGCCGGACATACTCAAATATGTTGGAACCACAGATTTGGAAGAGCATGCAACCACTTTCGCAGCATCATTCACGGATGGGTTGAACACTAGTGGTTCGGATGTGTCAAGAAATTTGAAAGAGAACCAGAGGGAATTCCCAGCCAAGTCTGGGAGAGACGTAAACAACAAATATTCTGCCAAAATAAAGGCAAAGGATAACCTCAGAACCAGCGCCCGAATGCAAATAAGGAGCAAGTTGCGGAAGAAACCTAGGAACGCTCCTTACTACAGGCAACAAACCTCGAGAGCTTTCTTCATGGGGTAACGTAGGAGTGCATAGGCTACGACATGACCGAAGCCAGCCTAGGAAAGCTAGGATGGCACCGCCAAGGACGCCGTTGAACGACCCGAACCCACCGAGCGTGGCATCGTACAAATTTAACATGGAGGTGGATCAGCTGGTTATGATAATAAGAAAATTGAAAGAAGCAAGATTCCCGATGGCAACACGCTCTAACCCCAATAGGCGCGACATGTAGCTATGGTGCAAATATTATGCCATTCTGGGACACTTGACTAAAGATTGTAGGCACCTGCATTACGAGGTGGAAAACCTGATGCGAAGAGGGCATCTAAAAGAGTTCATAAACGAATGGTTAGGGCATACCTGGGCGAGAAAGAGCGGGACTTCATGCTAACAACTGACGCCTCTAGGTACGACCTGTTTGATTTTCGAGGGGAGAATTGACAGGGCGTTGTCCCAAAGGCCACCAGGCGGAATGCCTCCCCTTCCAAAAAGTGGAAAGGATCATTCAAAAATCGCGTAACGTTCAACAAAGTAGGAGGAAGAAACGCTGAGGGATCACATACCTCGTAATGGAGAGCTCGAGAAAGGTTAATCAAAGGTCTGTAATTAATAAAAACAAATGCCTAAATTTAATACATACGATGATTCTATGAACGTTATATAGTCTTGTAATGGCAACTTTAAAGTGTATATTTAAAGCTGATGTTTAATTTTTGAAGTGTAAATTTACATTTTGTACAAATATTAAAGATGTAGTTTTTTATTAAGGCATAAAAATGTCATTCAATTTATTATGGGCATTTTCGTAATCTAAATTTTCACTTAAGATCTTCCTACTTTTATAATAATATGATAAAAAGTGATTGATAGTTGGTGGGCCCGTGATATTGATAAACATATGACTTTTGTTCTCAGGTGCCATCATATATATCATGTCACTTACAATTGAAGCAAAAGCCTATTTGGGTACTTGACTCTCTCGTTATCTCAACACAGAAAGGGCGAATAAAACTGAACAAAGGAGATAAAAGAGGATAAAGATAAACAATACACCAAAGAAAAATTTGAAACCAAAATAGAGAAATTATAAATAACAATTGAGAAATTAAGGGCAAAAATAAGAAAAAAAAAACAAAATATGGAGACTTAATAAGGAGAATCGCAACATCCTCTACAAAATCAGAACTTCATGTGATAAAGGCATAGCAAAGAATATCTCGGTAATAGCACAAATTGGGACTCAAGCTCATCGAGAAAGCATCCAAGAACGATACGGTGGTGTGTTGAGTTTTTGGGTTGATGACACGTTGCAGTACATATTAAAAAGACAAAAATACCTTTTGATATGAATTTTATGCCCTTAAGCTAGCATGTCGAAACTAAAGCTTTTCTAATGTGAAAACATCACGAAATAATAGTTAAACAAAGATTCAAAGAAAATAATAAAGACAATATTAATGAAGATTTCAACCAAATGATGAGTCAAACTCATTTCATGATGATAAAAAGGGTAAATAGCTACTTTTCGAATCCGTGATGAGGGATTAGCCATCATTTCAAAAGTAATTACATATTTAGCCACTTTATAATGAGTTGGATAAAAATATATACCCCTAAACTAAAAACAAAAATCGCTCTTCTTCTTCTTCTTCGCTTCTTCCCTTACACTGTTGCTTGAACTCCATGAATTACTCTTGAAGTTTGAATTTATAAAGGTTTGAAATTCATGAATTACTTATGGGGTTTGAAACTCTAACAAATTTCACCTTAAATTTTTGAAAAGCCTGAACCCGATGATTTATTCCCGGAGTTAATTTGAACTTGTAAAAAATTGAACTCCGTAAATCATTCATGGAAATTTGAACTCAAAGACTCTTTCTTGAGTTCGTGGTTCAACAACTAAGAACTCAAGAATTTTGTTCTTGAATTCATGGTTTTACAATTGAGAACTCAAGGATACTCTCCCTGTGTTAAAACTTCAGCACAACACTAGTCAAAGTTCTAACCCAGAGAAAGAGTACTCAAGTTCATGATTATACAACTAAGAATGCAAGGATTGTCCTTGAGTTCGATGAGATGAATGACTGATTGTATTCATAATTTTATAGCTGGGTCTGAATGATTCGGTTCTTGAGTTCGAACTCCAACAAATTATAATAGAGTTTCTCTTGCCAAAATTTCGAACTTCGACATATATCAAATGCTAAATTTTTCTCCACATTTCAGCTAGAAATATCTTGTCTACATTTTATATTCGCCTTAAGAAGTGGATATATAATGGGGAACTTATTTGGGGTAGAGAACATATAAGTGGTATTTACATTTAGTAATTATATTTTACTTTAATTACATTCGATAGCCAAATGTTGTATTTCAATTAGACAAGATAATTAATACAATAACTCTCTCCTCCTCTCTGCTCTCTAACGCTCTCTTCTCTCTTCCCTCACTTTCTCTCTCGCCCATCTCCTCTTTTCCACCTTTCTGTCTTCCTCTCCATCTTCTCCGGCGAGTTCTAACCGCCGCCGCCACACACTGCCCTAATTTATTATCTGAAAATAGAGGCAAAAAATATCAACACACAGAGTTCTTAATTTTCCTCTATAGGAGGAGGAGAAAGTGGTAAGAGAAATACAAAAGGGACGTTGCAGTTAAGAAGACAAAGAATGGTTTGCACTGTTAGATTTATACTCGTCGTCAGTTGATAGAATGAAGAAGAAAAAAAAATAGCTGAAACAGATTAGGCGGTATGCAGAAAATATGAATCATATACATATATCATAGATCTGGACGGTAAGGCCCACATCTGATCGGGACAGCAATTTGGCAAATTTTATTTTGTTGTATCACAAATCTGAGTGTGTCTTATTTCTTGTGTCTCATATCTAAATGTATTTGAGTGTATTCGTTATTTTTTTTAGTGTAAAATTCGGTGTTTCTTTTATGTATTTTTCGCCTATATTTCGAAAGAGATTTTTTTGTATACAATTAAATACAGTTGAATATCCCTATATTTGTTTGCACTTTTGTTATTTGAATACAACCGAATTTAAATACAATAAGTTGAATACAATGTAAAAGTAGCTACGAATGAATACATCCGAATTGAATACAATTGTATTGAATATAGCGAAATATAGCCGAATTAGAATACCGCGGAATTTGAATACTTGTTATTGTAGCTACAAAATGTAATTAACAAAAGTGTAGCTATGTTATAGTCATTTGTAAATATTCCCCATATACAATTCTCAATCACATTTTAAAGAGTGGCTAAATATTTATCGGCAGTCCAAAAAGCCATCTCACCTATTTGTTTCCGAATTTCAACCAGGGAAGTTTTTATTCTTTGCGTTTTGTGAATTTTGACCAATAGTAGTGTACTTCGATTAAAGGCGGGTCATTTACACTTTCCCCCTATTTTGTGCTGTTCTTTAATTTTTGTCGTTTAAATTGGCTGGTTTTTTAATTTTTGTACTTAAAATCGAACTTATGTCTCGCGGGCATAAATTACGCATCATAATATCTACAAATTATTTGAGCGCCCTTAAAGAACTTAATGTCCCGTTAGACATAAGTTCGATTTTGAAGGGAAACACAAAGAATAATAGTTTAAATAGGAGGAACTAAAGCTCTTTTCATCTTCCATTGAATTTAAAAAATAACTACTGGATTTACTAATTTAGGTAAAATAAAAAGTTCCTCACCACGAAACACAACAGTAAAACAATAACCAAATGAAAGTCACTACCAAAATTACAAGTATAAATAAAGTATCCCTTCAAAATGGTAGGTTCCATATTTTTTCCTGTCCCTTTTCCACTAAAATTCTTTATTTTCTTACAGGGAAATTGTATTTGATGTGAATAAAACTCATCAAGGCATCATTTGGCATCTAATTCTAATTCTATACACACGCAAAAGAAGTACTTTTAGGTTGAAATAACGAAATATGCTATAGAACATTACAGGCATTAGGCAAAAAACAAGAATAAGGTATATGGGGGCTTGGAATTTCCATGTTTCTTTATTCTAGAAGTGTACTTGTGGTTTTCAACTGCTGTTGTTTTGTTTTCTTCCTAAATATAAAACTCATCTACATGTAGTTTTAAATCAGGTATGTACTTATTAGATTGAAATAAAATTAAAAAAGAAAGAGCAAAAAAGAATTACCCATCCAAAGTTGAATTTTTCAGTATGTGTGATTCTGTGATTTTTGTATTAGAAAACAATTAAATAACTTTAGTGGGAAAAAATGAAAGTTATGCGACCATCTATTAAGTTTACCCCATATATAGTCAACTTTGTAGTAATTTATTTTTGACCTCTGAACCGATGTTGATCAAAGTAGACCTTACTAAAGGAAAATTATTACAGGAATTAGAAATAGAACGAGTGTATGATAATATGCATAAAGGGAATATCTTTAATTGTCTTGAAGGGGTTGGAAATGAATATATGAATAGCGAGGAAAGGTGAAAGAAATACTGTAATAGTGTTCGTGGAACTTTAACTCTACACCTGTGTGATGTGACCAAAGGATTTCTATAGATTATACCAGTGTTTTTAGAAGCGTTTTCGAGGCGAGTCCCAGAACAAGTCTAGAGGCGGGGCGTATCAAAAACGCTTCGGGGTAAATGAAAGGCGTATTTTCATAGGGCATACGCCTTATAATTTGGGGGCGTAAGTCTCAGGCGTTAAATTTAATGTTTATTGTTTTAAAAAGTATGTTTATTTTAGATTATGTTTTTTATTATCGGTGTAATGATATTTATACTTTATGTTATCATGTTGTAGTGATTTTTCTTAATATTATAAATAAAGAAAGCAACTCCTAGAAAATAACACTGTCATTAATAGGTTTTTAGATAATTATGTCTGAAATTTATATGATAGAGATTTCATAACACTATGTTCGTGAAACAACTTCATCCATTTTTTGTCATTGCATGCTCTTACACTTTTCGTCCTTCTCCTTCTTAGAATATATAAATAAAAGTCAGTGCAAATATTAATTGAGGGTGAAAAGGACTAATGGATCTGGAGATTGATGATGAAGTGAATGAAGATTTCATTTCAAAGATTATCTAGGCTATTATAATTTTTTATGTTGTCATCTTTCTCAAATAATAATTATAATAATTATTTTATATTAGTGGTGATTTATTTGAATTTATTGCAGAATTTTAACGAAAATTTTACATTTGCTTATTTTTTAGTAATAAAATTATAAAATTGAAGATATATGAGACATACGCCCCCTAGATCCATGGGACTTACGTCCCGTGTCTCTAAATCCCATGTCTCGGGGCTTACGCTTTGCCCCCTGCTGCCTAAAACGCCTCGCCTCTCGCCCTCGCCTCTTAAAACGCTGGATTATACAAGGAAAAAAATCCAAGAACCAAAGAGAAAGAAAAAACAATTACCATGACAATTTGAAAAAAGTATGATAATTTAAATGTGAATGCAATTGTGTACCTTACATAGCTTTACTTAATTCCTTGCCATTAATTATAATTTTTTGGTTGGATTGAATCCTAGACATGTACATATATCAATTCTGTTCCACGAATATGAATCTACATCCGGTAAAATTCACAAATAGGCATTTATAGCTTTTGTAATTAAGAAATAGTCACCGTCATTGTTCACCCCACTCCCCCACCACCCCCACTCCCTTTTTTTTTTTTGTGTGAAATTTCAGGATAGTCTCATGAGATTTCTTAATTTCACACTGTGAATTTGAAACTTCGTAACAATAATTATTTTCCAAATATAAGACCGTAAAGTGGTTAGTAAACGCAATTTCATCGTCTAACTGAGACCTTAATTAGAGATCTAGGCCTAAGCCTACCCGACCCCCTAGCTCCCGAGAAATTTAAATGCATATTGAAAGTTGGGAATATATACCTAGGCTCATGTCACTGTTGGATCGAAAATAACTCCACCACTAATCAAAATTTTATGAATAATAAAGAAGAAATATTCTCTCCGGTTTCAAGTTCCTCATTCCTTAAGCTTTTCAAGAATTGTGATCAACAATTTTTTTGAAACAATTATTTGGTACCTTAAAAATGGAAAAAATTTCCACCGTAGAGTGAATTGTACTTCCCCGTGCTTGTTTTTATATAAATTTTGCATTTCTTGTCCAAGTATTTTCAAAAATGTACATTTTACTAATTTGTTTATAAGGTTCGTGCCATTTGATCTCATTGAGCTATTTCTTAAAAAAGACCTCTTTTAAGTCTTAATTAGCTAATTTTGGAGTAAATATAATCGGAGTGTGTCGACCTCCCACCGATATAAGTACCGAATAACAATATTCACCTAGAATCGCTTACTCGCTACTCTCTCCGCTTAATTTATATGACATTTTTCACCTACCAAAATTTAAACTATGTGCAATTTGACCAATATTTTAGAGTATATTGTTTTATCATATTGCGCGAGAAGCATTGCAAACTTTAGTACTTTTCGTATAATTTTTTAATATCTAAATTATATTTTGTTAATAATGGTTAATCTTTCAATGATTAGAAATTATGTTGACTTGGAACAGCAAAAGTGCAACATAAATAAGATGGAGGGAGTAAAACTTTTGCCTCCATTGTAAATTAAATTTAAGACCTCGTGATTCTAAACCACTTTATTGACCATTAGCCCATATCCTTTATCTTGCACTTGACATCATTCATAAGTCTATTTTAGTGCATCCGGTTTTCATCTACATATCATTACTTATCTATATGTAACATGAATCTATACATAGTATTAATCGTAATGTAGAGTATATATATATATTGGCAAATATAAGCAGACATAGACAGATCCAGAATTTCAACTATATGCTCTCTTATTAATGTATGCATTCGAGGTATCTTTTCACGTATGTGCATTGCATATGATACACTCCCTATCTAACCCCCCTGTGTTCCAATATTATTTATCTTCATGAGGTATGTGTACACAAATATATTTGTCTAAAATACTCAACTCGTCACTGTTTATATAACAGTCATTTCATTTTAGAAACGTTATAAAATATTTGACATAATTCTTTTCTATCTAACACTCACAAACTTTCAAGAATTCAAGTTGTAAACTTTGGTGTGATCAGTGTATTTTAATCCTACTCATTTTCAACCATGACCTTGTTTTCTGATTATTACTAATACAATTAATTAATACTTATATTAGTTTTATTTTACCAATCAAATTATAATTATATAGAATGAACTGGAGAGATTAAATAAATTCACCCAAAATAAGGGACATGCAATTATTGTGCCAATATGATACAAGTGTGTCGGGCTACAGGCCTCTATGATGGGTTGTGGCATGCTATCTTGTCCCTTAACTCGTGATCAACATGATTGATTAGGATATAAATCAGTGGATCTTTCAACGCTAACAGCCATATGTACTTAATTAAGATTAACTAAGACAACTTTGTTTAAGTAATTAAAGACAGCTTGTATATACAATCAAGGAAGCAAAGTCAGCCTGCAAATGTTTTTTTTTTTTTCTCATTCCATTTTTTTTTTTGTTGTTGTTTTCATTTACTAATTCCACGTACATAGAATACTTAATTTTTAAGCACTAAAAGACAAATAGGGAATCAACAAGATTGGCTACCAGAGGTGCTCCTCCTCCTCTTGGCTGCCTGAAAAAGATGCCATTGATCCTCATGAGCAACTACTCCATCAAAGTCAAGCTGGTTAATAATATTACCATGAATATTATTAGTAACATCAAAGAAACAACCATCTGATAATCCGGCCATATCGCCTTGCGGGCCGGGCCCACAAGGCGGCTTGGCCTTACGACGGCCCGCTCCTACGGGCACGTTCCGTAGGGCCCCACCGGCCGTCCAGTATCTCTGACAACCTTTGCAAAAGTGTCTTGGTTGGTTAACATTGTAGTTGTTGAAGTAACAAAACTTGGTTTCCATGCTTTTGCACCTAGGACAAGGGATGATCTTGTCCGGTCTTTTTTCTTGATCATCATCATCATCATGGTGATCATCAACTTTGTTTTTTGTTGGTTGATGATGATTATGAAGATGATCATGACTTTTGGCTTGTTTTTGTTGAACTTGTATTGTTGCACCAAACAATTTGATGCCTTGTGAGATGCGACTTTCTTGAACTTCAGCCATGTTTTCTTGGTTTTGAGGGGTGGGATGGGGAGGCAAGTGAATGGTTATGTTTGATGTAGAGGAACTTACAAGGGCTAATTAAGAAGTTGATTTGTATATATATAGCTAGAGATGTGTATATGTATGTGTACTTAAAAAGGGAAAAAAGTGCAGAGTGAGTTGTAGAGGTTTTGGGGTGGGGTGGGAAGGATGGTAGGTTAGATAGGGGAGGAAAAAAAGTTCATAGATGATGGGGGAGAAAAAGATCGACTTGAAGAATATAAAAGTATAGAAGATGGAGGAGGACGAGAGAGAGAGAGAGAGGGCCAAAAGGGTAAGTCTTTTTCTTTGCCAATGGAAAATGGGTAAGTCAAGAAAGAAAAAGGACATGAAGAGAACCTTGTATTACTCCACTGGTTATAGATTTACTCTCTCCCTCCGTCTCAATTTATATGATATAGTTTGATTAGACACGAAATTTAAAAAAAACAGAAAAACTTGTAAAACTTGTGTTCTAAAATAAATCATAGATATTTGTGTGGTTATAAATCATTTCATTAAGGGCATAAGAGAAATTTTCAAGTCAAGTTATTTTTAAATATAAAAATATATCATTCGTTTTGGAACAGATTAAAAAGAAAGTGTATTTCATAAACTGGAACAGAGGGAATATGTTAGTGCATTTACTAAGAAAATTTAGTATGAAGTTAAAAATATATTATACATGTCAGGAATTTAAACGTATAGTTAATATAAATGTTACTTCCTTGTCCTAATTCATGTGAAGGAGTTCGAGGGTTAAAATATTTAATTTTAATTATGATTTTGAATATAGATTTTTTAAAATAATATTTACATATTTAAAAACTGTACAAAAAGTATAAAAAGTAAACATAGCTAATGATTCAAAATATTTTAAAAAATATTGAAAAAATTATAATAAAAAATAAATAATTTGACTCATCAAACAGTACTAACACATTCACATAAAATAGGATGAAGTAAAGGTGTTTTTTTCAAAAGTACCAAAAAAGTCATCATCACTGATTAAAAGGAAAAGCATAAAAATAAAAATATGGGAATTTTTAGAGGCTAGTGTATCATGATTCCCCAAGCTTTGTGTATGATTTCTTGCCTTTATCCTTTAAAAGGTTCACTGTATGTAATGCTGCTACCTTTCAATTGAATTTCTAGTTTTCTTCTTAGAGCCTGTTTGGATGGGTTTATGCCTATAAGCTGTTTGCAGTTTATAAGTTAAAAAAAATAAGTTGGATAGTCTGACTGGAATAGTCTGACTTTTTTTTTTTTTTGGCTTATAAGCTGTTTCAGCTTATAAGTTGTTTTAGATAAGCTAAGTCAAATAGGCGCAATTATTTTTTTGAGCTTATTTTAAGCATAAAATGACTTTAAGCTGGCCAGCCGAACACTCAAAAAAGCTAAAAACAACTTATAAGCAACTTATAAGCCAATCCAAACGGGCTCTTATAGCCTGTTTGGCCAAGTTTATTTTCCCCCTAAAAGTACTTATTTTTTCAATAAGTACTTATTTAAAAAAAAGTGAAGTGTTTGGCCAAGCTTTTGGAGGAAAATAAGTGCTTCTGGGGAGTAGCAGAAGCAGTTTTTCAGAAGCTAAAAAAAACTGTTTTTGCCCAAAAGCACTTTTTTTAAAAGTACTTTTGAGAAAAATACAAATAGAAACACTTTTTAAAAGCTTGGTCAAACACTAATTGCTGTTCAAAAGTACTTTTATAATTAATTGGCCAAACACAAACTGATTTTCGCCAAAAGTGTTTTTTTGAAAAGTACTTTTAAAAAAAAGTATTTTTTAAAATAAGCTTATTTTAGAAGTTTGGCCAAACAGGCTATTAGTTTGTTTTAACCTTCTTATGGGAATGATATGGCATGTCTAAAATCCATCAAATCCGACACTAATTTGATATAACATATTTTTAATTTAAAATTATAAAATTTTAAGAAATTCTTTACTTTAAGTTACACATTCAGTTAAATTAAAACACATAAAGTAAAGTGAATGGCATAATATTGAATAAATACCTTACTTTTGACTAAGAAAAGAAAAAGTAAAATCATGTTTTTCAAGTACTTCTACAGTATCAAAATAAGTGTTATCTTAGCAAAAATTATGTCAATTAAGACATCAATAAATACAATATGGATTTACCAAAGTATCTCTATTTATTATTGTAGATGTTTTTTTTTTTTAAATTGAACAATATTAAGAGGACTACTTCTTTAATTCTAAAGGAGTAGTTGGAAAAAACTTATTAGTTTTTTGCTTGAATTTCTAAGATGACATTTATTTTGGGAAAAATTATGTTGTTAAGGTGACACGTATTTTGAAACGAACGGAATATATGAATACTTAACCAATATACGTGTGATAGATATAATTAGGGGAGCAAAAAGTGCAAAAGGAATAAAGTTGTAAAATTTTCCAGTAAAAGAATAAAAGGAAAAAGGGAGCCGCCATGAGCAACAAACAAGGTTCTTTTTTCTTTTTATTCTTTATTATTCTATGATAATTTATAATATATAGAGGAGGTTGGGGTTGGGTTGGGGCGTATAAAAAAGTTGATGCTGAACTTTTTGTCCACATCATTACTCCACGTCATCTTTGTAGTGTTGAAATCTCTCCATGAAGTGGGACCCATCACCTGGTAGGTTGCTTATATTCATTTTTCGAAAAAGTATAAAGATAAGGGGGTGATTAAAAGAGATAAAGCTAAAAAAGGAGGTCTTTTCTAATGTCTATTTAATATATCAAATCTGGATTAGCTTTTGCCTAAAGTATTTTCTTTTGTTTAATCAAGATTGAGATTATGCTGACACATCATGTTTTTGCGGGCTTAAGCCTTAAGGGTGAAGGTCCAAGATTTTCTTCTTCTTCGGGCTTAACTTTTGAATGGCAATAAATACGCGGAAAATCTTATTTTAACGATTTTAATAGTCAATATTTTAAATAATAATAGTATAATACGTATATTAACTTATATTAATGTGATAAAAGTAAATTAAAAAATATTTTTCGTATTTTCTATACTTGGAAATAACTTTAAACTTTTTCATTAATGAGAATCTTCTATAGCCAGACTTGTTTAAAATTACAAAGTCTAATAAATCTGTCTTTTTTATAAACTTTGTGGAATCGGACTATATTGGGTGAAATTCATTTTCCTCCTCCAAGTTTATTTTAAAGATCAAATACCTCTCACGATTTTGAACAATAGACATCTCCCCCCCTTAGTCTCAATTGAGTATTATAATACACACGTTATCCTCTAAATTATCAACCTTTGCCTCTTTTACTTTTTACATGTTATGGTATATTTTTTTCGCTTTTAATCTTATTATTGACTTACCTATAGAACAAATAAATCTTATTTATGAAGTAAAAACATGAAAAATAGTTGTCAAGCATACATAATGTTGGAATAATAAAATGATTGAGCTTAATTTTTTCTTTTATTAAAATATTTGTTCGATAGTAATTTGGAAGTAACAAATATCATTCACTACGAGTCGGTTGGCCATGAATAAGATTTGAATTATGTGTTAGCTTATCAAACTGATTCATTATTTCACCTTCAAACTTGAAATATAAATTTGAAATCTGAAAAATAAATTTTTAGTTAGTGTTTCAAATTTTTACTGATAAAGTTTCAATTCTATTTTCATATCCAAATACAATTTTAACTTCAAATACTACTAAATCTTCAAATCTCAATCCAAACGCCTACTAATTAATTTAATGTAATTTTAGGTAGGCTGTTGAAAAAACTCTTTACATCTCATTGGCAATTGAACTCCTATGGATACCTATTAATTTCGCTTAGTAGCACCCACTCACGGGGGGTCCTATTTCCTACCTTAGAATGCTCTCCTAATGAAGTCCTACGAGGCAGATAACATGTGGATATCATTAAAATTATGATCTACTAACAATGCTATATTTATTCATATAAGATCAAAATTGATGATAATGATATATGATGTCAGTAAGGCAGAATATATTAATTAGGTGGCGTTTGAAAGGAAATATGGGTGAAGAAGTTTTTGATCACATTCTTTTTCGAAAAAGAAATTGCGCTTTTTTTTTTTCTTCTCAAAAAGTTGCGTTTGTTTGATAGACAATTTTTTTTGGTTTAATCCATATGCGGCCCTAAAATTGTTCTTTTTTTTTTTTCATTTTGACACCTCAACTAAGTATTGTTCGTATTGAACACCTGAATTTGGCCTCAAATGCATCTATCAAACACAATCAGACTTACATAATATATATGGTGAGTTTTTTTTTTTTTTTAGTCTTGCGTGAATGTCAATAGCATCCTATGTGTAAAATTCAACCAATCAAAATATCTCACCCATTTTAATTATACACATCAGATATTAAGTTAATCTAATACAAAACACAATGACCGTCTTCTTTTTGTCATGCTTTGATAATAATGAAACAGTCACCAACAACTCTTACCTAATTGTAGACTAAAATCTCTTGGGCATTCTACTTCACCTAGTTCAGCCCCTTACTTCCATTCCTACATTATCAATTATGCACATAAGATATTAAGTTTTGATTTTAATTTTTAGTTTTCAATTTTTGTTTCCAAGTTTATTTTCTTATTTTTCAGTTTTGGATTTTTATTTTCCATGTTTGGTTTCTTATTTTTGAATTTTAGTTTTCAGTTAGTTTCCAATTTTGATTTCTTATGTTCCAGTTTTGTTATTTGATTGGTTTAAATAGTGGTTCTTCACTTGTATAACACAGTAACACATTTCTTCCTATCTGATGTGTACAATTAAATGGGTGGAGTGTTCTAATTGGTTAAATTTTTCACATAGGATGCGATTGACATTATGCGCAAGGCAAAAAAAAGAATGAAATTCACCATATATGCTATATAAGTCGGATTGTGTTTGATAGACACACTTTAGGACAAGTTCAGGAATTCAATAGGAACAACATTTAATTGAAGTACTAAAATAAAAAAACAGAGGTAAGTTTAGGAGGCCTCATACGCATTAAGCCTTTTTTCTCCATAGTCACCATTCTTTACAATATTTCTCGATTGGATGAAAGTTATCTTTTTTCTAATCTTAGTAAGGCCATATCTAAGCTAGGAATTTGGCGAACTAGATCAGAGCAGTAAATATTAGGCCAAAGTCATAGATGGACCCGCTGAACTTGTCCTGATTTTTCATTTAGACCCCCTACTGAGGGGCGTACCATATGAACCCTTCAAGATAATTGTTAATGTGCCATTTAAACACAAAATAAATATGCAACAACACACAAATGGTGCGTGTAATTCACACGCAAAAATAACAAATAAGACGGAGCCACGTGGATTTTAGCTTTAAAAAATAAAAATAAAAGGATTTTGCAAAAAAAAAAAAAAGTAAAAACAAAAATATGTCGATGGGTCCGATAATGATGAACAAGAGGCCCATTGCTGGTCATCTTCTTCAGCTCCCCCGCCTCCCCCACCCCTCCACCCGCCGCCCGACCCCTCTCCTCTTCTTCAACCCCCCACCGCCCCTCTCCTTCCTCTCTTTTTCTTCTTGCTCCACTAGCCATCCGTCGTCCTCCCACTCCCAACTAATTCTTTTCCTTCTAAACAATTTACTTTAAAAAACAATAAACATCAATAGCAGCAGCAGGAAGAAAGAGGAAAAGCAAGAAAAGTAAAGGGGTGTGCTTGGATGAAGGGTTTTTTTGTGTGTTTATTTCAAAGGACTATGGATTTTTTTGGTCCATTAATGGAGAAATCATGGACTATTGATTTTTTTGGTCCATTAAGGGCTCGAATTTGTTGTATTTGAACAAAGCAAAAGAGGAGCGACGCCGACGGCTGCGGTGGAATCCGGCTTCACCGGAAAAAATTGACGGCGGCTGTGGATTCCGGCTTCGGATCGGGGGGGGGGGGGGGGGGGGCTGGGTTTTAGGATTTATTTTTTAAATGTTTTTTTTATTAGTTAAATGTTTTTCTATTGACACTTGTCAACTGGGATCCACATCAATAGCATTTGAAATGCTTCTCACGCTCCTTAAAAAAAGTGGGCAACACGCACAGTGACATGTGTCTATATGGCACAGTAAACACCTTCTTGGAGGGTTCAGATGGTACGCTGCTCAGTTGAGGGGTCCAAATGAAAAAAATGAACAAGTTTGAGGGTCTATCTATGACTTAAGCCGTAAATATTACCGTAGTACATTATACATAGTATATTCTACCCAATTATGGTAAGATGATCTGGATCTCTTTCCTAAATTATCTTACTAACTTTGGCTAAAACTAGCTAGTGTTGATAATTCTATGTTTTCATCCATATTCGTTTCTTAAAAAGAAGAGTGTGAATTTTCTTTTATGAAATGAAAAATCATTAGAGAACGTACTATAAAAAAATTGGGTAATTCGTGGAGGCTGAAAGTTGCAAGTCGCGAACGTTTTATGCTCTACTGGCAAATAATGGAGGCTAGAACCTCCGCGAATTGCAACTTTCAACCTTCACAAATTACCTCGTTTTTTGTAGTGACATATTTTCAATTTGCCTTTATATGGAGTAAACTATTTACCCGCGTATATATATGAATCAAAAGTTACTATTTATATTATGGGGTTTAAGACTATAATATTTAATTTTTTATAGATCCTTAGATTTAGCTAGATCGTTTCCAGTTAATACGACACATGAACTGAAACAACTCCAATGTATAGTAGTATAACCTTCACTTAATTATACTTTGATATCATCTAGTCCTGTCCTTTGACTAATAACTTTGGCTAAGTTTCTTTTAGGTCCCTCATCATTCATTCATGCCCTTGAGGAACAGCCTTTTCTTCTTTGGACCAGGAAAAGAAGAGAATTAGACATGATTGCATAGCACAGTTCTTATCTCTTACTCCCTCCATCTCATAATAAGTGTCACCTTAACAAAAAAAAAATACGAATATTAAGAAATCAATAATGCAATGTGAAGGTTATCAAATTATCCCTATATAATAAAAATAAATTACTTTTACCTTTTGATTAGAACATGCACAAGAAGTAAACCTTTTGACATTGAGAATCCAATAATACCAAGTTACTATATGACTTTTCCAATCATCATTTAGATGTTAATTTATTGTCTAAGGGTAGAATTGGAAAAAACTAGTCAATTTATGTCTTGGTTTCCTAAGGTGACACAGGGATAATTTGTTTTTGACTAAAATGACACTTATTATGGGAAGGAGGGAGTAACAATTATGATGGTTTCCTCTCACCCCACACCAAAAAATAAATAAATTATGATGATGCCTCCATACTGAGTAAACGAAAGAACCTCCATATTAACCTCAACGTCTTAAAACCCTATTAACTTGCATACCAGAAAAAAAAAACTGTACCTTATTTAAGTTAATGACATGTGTCACGATTTTATTGTTGCATGTATACATATGTTTTGGAAAAATGGTCAAGCACAAAAGTTATAGATATATTTAGACGGACTTGAGGAAACATTTGAAATTTCTCGTAAAGGAGGGGGTGTATAATAGAGATTTGACTGTAAGCTCGGGTAAATTGTGTATTGATCCTAAATAATAGGAAGCTAACCACCAAAATAGAATAACAAAAAAGAGAAAAAGAAAATTGAAAGAAGAAAAAGGAAAAAGAAAGAAAAATATTTTTTTCCCTAAACTAACGGGAAAATCATTGACTAAACGAGGGAAACAAAAAAACATAAAAAGAGATAATAACTGATATTTTTGGGGTGACCAAAAAGGGGGTGAATTTGATACTTTAAAGCTGGATGCTTGTTATGGTAAATGCTATTCCTTTTGGCTTTCTTTAATCAAAGTCTTTGCCTTGGTAGCATCTAATGTTTTTATTTCTTTTTTTAATGGCCTTTGTTGTGTCATCATTTTCAAAAATCAATCAGAAAATTTTGCGAATGTGTTGTTGTCTGCGTAGCTTTCAGTTCATAAAATAACTAATCAAATGAAAAAAGTAGAGGGGATACCTTTTTAATTTTCAAGATTATGGCGTTACCTTTAATAAAGTTATCTTTTCCTTTTCTTTGATCAAACAGGCTATTACTACAAAAGTAGAACTTCTTCATTTCCAACACAAAACTTTTCTTTTATTCCATATTAAAATGTAGGCAAAGAAGCACTCTCGTCCTTTACATCGAAAAGATGTATGCACTTTTTCTTTTTGGTTTGCTTTTAGGGTCTGGTTAAAAAATTTCAAAAAGGTCGTGAGAATATTCAATCTTATGGCTGTAAACTTGTAATTAGTATTCATCACATTTCCCACTTAGCTCCCTTACAGTTACTTGAAATTTTAACTGTATTACATGTTTTTTTTTTAAAAAAACTGTATTACATGTTGGTTGTTTTGCCAGCGGTTATTATAAGTATAATAGCATTTGACATTTTGAATTTTATTTGGGGTCCTTATATACAAAAATGATGTAATTTCTTCGAACTTTTTATGCTATAAAGGAAACAAAGAATATAAATTTAAAATCTCAAAAATATTTATAATTTATTAATTAATTTTTAAAAAAAGTTAATACATTATTAATAATTCATAACTAGTTATATTGTTCCTACAAGAATTGAATTCTCTAATAAAGAATATACATATTTTTAAATTAATTTAAAATTAAAAATATTTCAAGTTCAACAGAAGATATCTACAACTGGAGCTTGTTTCGTAGAGTCCTGTCTCCGCGTAATAATATAACGCTTGAACTGACAAAGACTTTCATTCAAACTTTATAGGTAAAATAATGGATGCTCTTATTAAATAATGGATGTTGTTGCTATAGGTAAGGTATAACATGAGAAGTCGAATTCAAGTAAAATTTGACGTTGTTATAAAGTGGTTTGACTGTACATATTTTTTAAAAAGAAGAAAGCTGCTAAACTAATAAAAAGCATATTAGGGATGTGTTGGAAAAGCTAAATTGCATATAGTTGCTGGTCTGGATGATAACCACGTTGCTTAAACTAATCAAATGAAAGAAAGAAGTCTTTGCTTTCCCTTTCTTTCTTTTGTTTATTTAATTCATATCTTCTTTTGTAATTAATGCTATTTTCCTCCAATCAAGACCAAGTTGAAGACTTGGGAATGCATCATCACAATTAAAATAATTAACGTAATAACTGTTGATAATGCAGAAGATAAGAGTAATCTGCTCTAGATACAGGCATCTTTTTCCGAAGAAATTGTTTTATTTTTTGGTCTTAATTAGTTGATTATTCTTAGGCGAATTTACCACGATGTTAGCTAAGACACATTGCTTTTTAGGAAAGAAACAGATAATGTTTAATGGGGTACGTACTTTTATACCACTAAAATTTGTTGTCCTATTGCTTGGTCTCTTACTTGTTATGGAAACTCTTTTGGTTCTTGGTATTATAAATGATTTGTAGATAATGTGCATTTTTTTTTTAATTATTCATCCTATTTTTCGTGTCTCATCTCTTCTTGAATCAAACTAATCAACTTCATATTTTTTTCATAGCTATTGGGAGTTGGGATTCGATGATTAAACTCCAAATGAGTGTATATAATTTAATTAAGAATGGTAATGACCATGCAATTTGCATGATCTCATCTAATTTTAAAAAGATTCTTTATCAAATTAAACTAGTTTTGTGACCAGTCAGTATTCGGTTAGTTTAATTGGTTGTCAAATTACTTGATTAAATAATACTCCATTCCATTTTAAGTGTTGTTTTATAGATGTTTTACTAAGTTTTCCCTATTTATAGATGTTTTTTAAGAATTGAGCAATATTGAAAAAGGACTACTTCATTAATGATAAGGTATAGTTAGAAACAATTGCTAATTTTGATGTTGAATTCTTACGGTTACACTTATTTTGGAACAATTTATTAAAGCTAAAATGACAGTATTAAATATGGGATAGAGGAAGTTATAATGAAACTTATCACATTCTTATAAAAATAAAAATAAAAAGATAAAGCTTATAATACAAACTAAGCTTTACGACATAATGGCTTATGGGTCAGGGATCTAATTATTTAGTTATTTATTTTTGCTTTTTAATGTCTTTTCTCTCATATGAACTGCGAAATTTCGAGATCAGGAACGTTGTGCATATCATGAGATGCGAATTTAAAATTTAAAGTTTATAACATAAAAGCTTAATTACTAGGTTCGTGATACAAGTAAAAATATAATATTATAAGTGTCCACCAGAGCATATCACAAAAACACCAGCGTGAAAATAGGGACAAATTTCACGTTTAGTATTTAATTGCGTCTCCTTAAAGGCCAAGGCAAAAAGGTAATTGCATTTTATATGTTATAAAAGATTCTAAAGAAAAACAAAGTTGCAGAAAACAAGGAACAGCCTAATAGAAACAAGCAAAGGCAGTCGTCAGTTCATTTCTGGGTAAGACCTGTCCAAAAGTCAACTCCAAAGCCCTCACGACAAAGTTTTCTACCCAGTAACTAGATGGCCTATGCCCATGCTGCACACGGGCACAAGATTTCGGATTATAGTGTATCTATGTAAATGTAGTTATGTTTAGATAATGATAATATATATATATATACTATGTTCAAAATACGATTAATATAATATTGTAGTTTGTGCTCCGTATCTCGAACTTTATTTTATTCGTGTTTGCTATGAAAATTTATTAATACTTTTTAAAAGAGAAGACTTATTTAAAAGGAAACTATTTTCCTCTCTTTGAGATAAAATAATAGCAATATTTAAGCATCAGTTGATACTTTCAATTTTAATTCGATTAATTTAAAGATGTAAAATACTTATTATTTTTTATCAAATTTTGATTTAGATAATTATAATTCAAATTATTAAATTAATTTTACATGTTTAAAACGAAACAAAGTAGAAACTGATTTTCTAAATTGATTTTCTATTTAAACGAAAAAATACTATTTTTTAATTTTTGGTAAATATTCTCGGTTTAGCTCATTTTACTTGTCATGTTATCTTTTGGACGGTTTTTTAAGAAAATGTCGATTAGAATTATAATTTGACTAATTTACCTTATTCATTATTTGATCTCCATTTGATATTTTTTTTTTTACGATTTGTTTTTTAACATTGTTTGTTTTATTAATATGAGATTCACTTTTTTTTTTAATATTGTTTGATACTGTTAATATGGGGTCCACTTTTTTTCCCATGAGTTTGGATGTGGTGAGTTCCACTTTTTTTTCTTCCTTTTTTTATTGCTAGGTGTTATTTAGTATGGGGCCCATTTTTTTTAAGGGACAACGGACGATGAAGCATGGGTCTAAACCCATGCTTTATATAGTTTCTTTTTTATTTTTTTTTATTTTTTATATTGCTTGGTGTCATTTAGTATGGGCGCCACCCTTTTGGACATTATTAGTTTGCACTATTTTTATGCATAAAATATATATATATATATATATATATATATATATATATATATATATATATATATATATATATATATATATATATATACTATGTTCAAAACGCGATTGATATAACATTGTAATTTGTGCTCCGTATCTAAAACTTTATTATATTAGTGTTTGCTAAGAATACAAAGTCTACACTTTTTTTTTGACATTGTTTATTATTTTAATATGGATTCACTTTTTTTATTTTTTATATATTGCTTGATTAATATAACATTGTAGTTTGTGCTTTGTATTAAAACTTTATTATATTAGTGTTTGCTACGAATACGCATGGTGTTTAATATGGGGCCCACAATTATTTTCACATTTATTAGAGTAAGGAAAAAATGAAAAAGTAATTAAATTCTATCTTATTTTAATATATAAGTATTTTAAATATGTTACTGTACAATAATTTCATTTGCTCCGACTAATGGGTTGATACGCATGTGGCAATGAGTCTATCATTATTGATTTAGTTGTTTGATTTTCTAAGCATTTGTTTATTAACATTGTTTGTTTTATTAATATGGGATTTACTTTTTTTTTAATATTGCTTGATTCTGTTAATATAGGGTCCACCTTTTTTTTTGGACAACAGACGATGAAGCATAGGTCTAAACCCATGCTTTATATAGTTACTTCTTTTTATTTTTTTTATTTTTTAGGCTTAATACCTAGATGGACCCTTAAACTTGGCATGTTTTGTAAGATAGACATATAAACTTACAAGGTGACCAGATAGACACTTAAACTTACTCAAAGTGTATTTTTCAAGTTTTCCAGTTGTTTTGAAAATAAAAACTATATTTTTCAAACACTCACAATTTTCATGGCCAAACAAGCCCTAAATATATCACAAAATATTTTTTTTAAAATGTAAAAATAAGGCAAACGCATATACATGAGACTATAAATGTGCACTTAAACCAATAAATACTCGCTAATCGCAATTTTGCAGCTTTCAATTAACTCGGATTTTTTTTTACACTTGAATAATTAAAAAACAATAACTTTAACCAATAAAAATCCTTAAAAAAAGAAATTTCAAATTAAGAAATTTCTTTTTTTTAAGGATTTTCTTCTCGGCTTTACAGTTTTCTTAATTTGAAATTTCTTTTTTTAAGGATTTTTATTGGTTAAAGTTATTGTTTTTTAATTATTCAAGTGTAAAAAAAAAAAACCGAGTTAATTGAAAGCTGCAAAATTGCGATTAGCGAGTATTTATTGGTTTAAGTGCACATTTATAGTCTCATGTATATGCGTTTGCCTTATTTTTGCATTTTAAAAAAAATATTTTGTGATATATTTAGGGCTTGTTTGGCCATGAAAATTGTGAGTGTTTGAAAAATATAGTTTTTGTTTTCAAAACAACTGGAAAACTTGAAAAATACACTTTGAGTAAGTTTAAGTGTCTATCTGGTCACCTTGTAAGTTTATATGCCTATCTTACAAAACATCCCAAGTTTAAGGGTCCATCTAGGTATTAAGCCTATTTTTTATTTTGTATATTGCTTGGTGTTGTTTAGTATGGGGCCCACCCTTTTGGACATTATTAGTTTGTACTATTTTTATGCATATAATATATATACACACACACTATATTCAAAACTTTATTATATTAGTGTTTGCTAAGGATACAAAGTTTGCACTTTTTTTTTACATTGTTTATTCTTTTAATATGGGATTCATTTTTTTTTTTTATATGTTGCTTCATTTTGTCAATATGGGATATTATGTTTAAAACACGATTAATATAACATTGTAGTTTGTGCTCCGTATTTAAAACTTTATTATATGAGTATTTGTTACGAATACGCACGGTGTTTAATATGGGGCCCACATTTTTTTTAACATTGTTTGTTTTTTTAATATGGAATTCACTTTTTTTTAATATTGCTTGATTTTGTGAATATGGGGTTCACTTTTTTTTTCCCGTGAGTTTGGATGTGGTGGGTTCCATTTTTTTCTTTTTTCTTTTTTTAATACTGGATGGTGTTTAATATGGAGCTCACAATTTTTTCACATTTATTAGAGTAAGGAAAAAATGAAAAAGTAATTAAATTCTATCTTATTTTAATATATGAGTATTTTAAGTATGTTGCTGTACAATAATTTCATTTGCTCCCACTAATGAGTTGATACGCATGTGGCAATGAGTCCATCATTATTGATTTAATTGTTTGATTTTCTAAGCATTTGTTTATTAACATTGTTTGTTTTATTAATATGGGATTCACTTTTTTTTTTCTAATATTGCTTGGTTCTGTTAATATAGGGTCCACTTTTTTGTTCCCGTGAGTTTGGATGTGGTGAGTTCCACTTTTTTTTATTGCTCGGTGTTATCTAGTATGGGGCCCACCCTTTTTTTTAAGGGACAACGGACGATGAAGCATGGGTCTAAGCCCATGCTTTATATAGTTTTTTTTATTTTTTATATTCTCTGGTGTTGTTTAGTATGAAGCCCTCCCTTTTGGACATTATTAGTTTGCACTATATATATATATATATATATATATATAGTATGTACAAAACATGATTGATATAACATTGTAATTTGTGCTCCGTAGCTAAAAATTTATTATATTAGTGTTTGCTAAGAATACAAAGTCTGCACTTTTTTTTTGACACTGTTTATTTTTTTAATATGGGATTCACATTTTTTTTTATATGTATTGCTTGATTTTATCAATATGGGAAACTATGTTCAAAACACGATTAATATAACATTGTAGTTTGTGCTCCGTATTTAAAACTTTACTATATCAGTGTTTGCTATGAATACACATGGTGTTTAATACGGGGCCCACATTTTTTTTAATATTGTTTGTTTTTTAATATGAAATTCACTTTTTTTTAATATTGCTTAATGTTTCTAATATGGGGTCCACTTTTTTTTTTCCCGTGAGTTTGGATGTGGTGGGTTCCAGTTTTTTTTTAATAATGCTTAGTGTTTAATATGGGGCTCACAATTTTTTTTTAATATTAGTTGTTGTTTAATATATATGGGGTCCATAATTTTTTAATATGGGACTCACAATTTTTTTTAATATTAGTTGTTGTTTAATATATATGGGGCGCATAATTTTTTTTTACATTTTTTTTTAATTATGGACCGTTTAATATGAGGCCAAAATATTTTTTTTTTCATGGGGGCCCCACAACGGACGACGAAAAGGGAGCCCACCCCATGCTTCTTAATAGTAGAAAAGTAATATCAGCTATCTGATTAATGATTATGAGCAGCTTGCTTTAAAGGTTATACGGATTTGTCCAAAAACTCAAGCATATGCTTGTATCTCTTTTTTTTTATTAAAATGGTGGTGTCTGAGTCAACTTGCGTGCATCTCGATTAATTATAAGAATACCTACTATCTTTGACCAACATAGATATCAGGTAATTCTATCCACGAATTGCTTGAACAGATATATGGAAAGCCGTCACCTAATATTTTAGCGTTTGCTGAAAACTTAACTTGAGATTTCGTATTTTCAACTCGGTCCCTTAATCACTATGCCATACTCTATAGATTTTATAGTGTTAAGCATCTAGCATTTGGAAGGCACTTGAATTAATTCATATGCGCTGCGCGCCATATAGACTCACTTAGGAAGTAAAGTGCCTCTTACTGTGACGATTCTCTATTACCACGTGAATCCGAAACCCCGGACATCAGGGGAGAAATCATCAAGCTACTATATATGTTGTCTATAGGTGGATGCTATCCTGCTCAGTAGAGCAACTAGTACAAAATGCAACTTGCAAATTAGTAGGTACTTAATATTCTTTAGCCCAAGTTGCCACGGTTCTCGGAGTTTGACCCTAATTTTCAGTGTAGATCAGCAGTCAGTCAAATCCAAGCTATATAAACAAATCAGTAGTATCTTTTTATCTTTTTCCCATGATCACCGTCAGAAACTTTTTGAGTCGTGAACAACCAGCTAAGCTACAAAAATAGTTTTAAAAAGAAAGAAACAAATTATAATAAAGCAGGTAAAGAATTTAGTGCCACGTTAAATAAGATACTTCACCCATAGTCAGAGGCGGAGCCTGGATTTCAAGCTTGTGGGTTCAGGATTCTAATTCGTTTAAGTTACAGGGTTCTAAATTAACAATTTATACATATTCAATGAATTTTCCAAGACAAATATAGGATTTAGATCAAAGTTACTGGGTTCGGCCGCACCCCCGATTACCATGCTAGCTCCGCCCTGCCCATAGTAATTATCCCTCAGTTTACTTTTGACCTTACATATCCCTTAAAAATTGGAGTAATAAATGAAGTATATATTTTACCATAATATTCATATTAATTGGTGTATAAACTTAATAGACTTGAAAAAATAATTTAAAAATGAGTAACCATTTTATCTAGCCTTACATTAAAAATAGATTTTTTTTTCTTTTACTTGTTCATTTTAGCAAATCAAGAGAGATTTATTTTCTTCCAAAATAAACCCTCATTTGAGTAACTATATAAAGTAATCAAACTTAAATTTCCGAAGCATAATTAATAAAGATAATTTAGTAAAACGAACTCCTAATAAATACTTCATCCGTCCATTTTACTTCTCCACGTTTGCCTTGACACACCCCTTAGGAAGAAATAAATTAACTGATAAGTTTGCTATATCACGTTTTGAATATAATATATTCCATGTTTAAAAATTCATTGGGAAATGATTATAGTTAATAATAAGGGTAAATGAGTAACTAAGTGATAAATTGTGAGCATCTTCATCAAAGCTGTTGATGAACATCTCGTGACATTACAAAGATGTCCTCAATCTTCATATAATCTGTCATCATCTCATCGCATTACGAGAATCTCAATGATTTGGTGAGGAGTCAAAGAGCTCATATAAATTTAGCAATCATTATGTCTCCAGAACGTGCAGTCGGAGCTGTGGAAGAATACTAAGATAAAATGTAGAAAGCATCAATGGGAGGTGTCTTCATATAAAAAGACTTATGCATACATTTATGCCTCGGTAATCAAGAAAATGTTGCTGGGTCATACTAGAGTCTCAAGCACAATGTTTACAGAAACAGGTTGAAAGATACCTAAGGCAAAAAGCTAATCGAGATACAATAACAGGACCTAAAAATAATTACAGATGAGAACTAGTTATTTACATATTTTTCTGACACTCTCACCTAACTCCAGAGGCAAAATTATACATGGTTGGTTTGATAGACTACTGTCATCATGCTTGGAAAATATTAAGTGTCACTCCAATTATCTTCTCCATCATCACTTCCAACTGCCTGCATACAATATAAGTTGAAAATAATAAGTCAATGAAAGGAACAAGTTGACATTTTAGCTAAATGTGTTGGTAATTTGGAACCTCCTCAATCCACCATTTTGTGTTCATTATTAGACCAGGTGGTGGAAATCTGGGAAGTAGGGGTAGAAGGGAGAGAAGGATGCATGGTAAGATGTTGATACCTGACGGATTGCATTGGCTTTCTCCAAAATTGCAGTGACCTTGACGTTTGCTGGAGGTCCTGTAGTTCCAGTTGATTTTGCTGGAACAGTTCGTCTAAGATTGAAGGACTGAATCATACAACAAAAAAAGGAAAGTAGCTAATGAGAATTCGTCAAATGGCATGAAATTGGTAATTATTAGATGCTTCATCATCCTCGAGAACGAAGATCATAACTTCAAAGTGACTTCAACCCCCACTCATGTTTCAAAGAAGACTGAAAGATTTCAACAAAAGCTTTGGAGAAATCATCTACAGAAGGTGGATCACATTTATTAGAAAGCAAATTATAGGGTAGTTCAAGGAAACATGGGGCTTAAAGTAGCAAGCAAACCCATTGAGGGGAGCAGGCTACAACTAGCTTAGCTATCCAATATCCAATTCAAAAAGAGCTGCTTGCTGATTTTCCAAATCATATATAAATTCTTGAACTGTTCAGGGAATTTACACGGGCTAAAAGAAAATTAACAGAAAAAGATAGTAAACAAATCTGAACTAAATCAAACATCAAAACCAGTTGCAGGCACATATTCAATGACCACTCACTTTTGCTCTAATCTGGTGCAGGAAGTCATCCTTTTCATTGACTCCTCTGCCATTTTCAGCATGATCAGCAAATTGCTGCCCAGTTGTGTCTATCGAGTGTGGCTGCTGCATGTGTAAATGCATTATTGTTATCCGCTACTTAATCCAGTGTGATATGAAAGTGGAAAAGTGAACCTTTTCAACCAAAATTTCTGTTCCTTTTTCTTTTTTCATTTCCATTTGATCTTTGTAGTGGGTCAAGAAGCATACCTTGCTTTTCAGTGCAGCTTCAATAACTTGGTTTTGCTTAAATGGAGGAGGCTTAGGTTGATGTGAAATGGTAGATCCAGGCTTCTTGTGATCAAAGACATGACGATTTTCAGAGAAAAGATGTAGATCATCTTGTTCATCGTCTGAATGTGATTGCATACTCTGCCACTGCATTGGAGGGAGAGGTGGAGAAGGTGGTGTAGACTCCTTACCAGACAATGGCTCTAGAAAATCTCTTGCAGACGACGCATTACCTACTCCATGCTTGAATGAGGAATGCTGGGTATCCAGAACTGGAAGATCAAATAAATTATCAGACTGAGAATCCTCCAGAGAGTATTCTGCAAAAGGAATGTGACGTCTACTGCAGGCGAGCAAATCCTGATGAGCTGTTCGGTCATTCTCAAAAGATGTTGAAGTTGATTCAGTTAACGATATTCTATGCAAAGCATTGTATACTTCCTGGTCCTTTAAATTAGGAGAGTTACCAGATTCCCACTGTTCAGAGTTTGACTCAGACTGATGGCTAAGATAGTCATCTGACAGATCGGGAGATGATCTGGAAAATGTGTCATCATCCGAGTCTGAACCAACTTCTTGCAGAGGAATAGAAGGCTCTGGTACCAGCTGAAATGAGGGAAACATATCGCTATTGCTTTCATGGATACTACTCCTATCAGGAAATCTGAGTTTCAGTTTGGAAGTCTCAATGCTGTCTATTAGCTGGAATGAGATTTTCATATGTCCAAGTGGGGGTGACGAAGAAGGTGACGTAAACGGGGATCGTCTTCCTGCGAAGTCTTTAATTGTTCTACTCATAAAATGTTGATAATCGTTTATCGGCTCATTGCTACCAGTGTTCAAGGAACTGACTGAATCAGTGTTATCATTCCAACCAAGTGAGAATTTCCCGTGGAACCCATTTGTAAGCAATCTATTACCTAGTTCAAGAATACGTGATGAATTCTTCCCATTCTCTTGACCAGCTCCAATAGTTAGGGATTCTGGACTCACTGGTCCCATTGTCCTAGATGTCATACCAGATCCATTTGAAGGACTGTGCAGGGGCTTATCAGTGCCATTTTGCTGGCATAAATTACTCGACTTGTCAAGTTTGACATCTAAATCTTTGGCTGAAAATCTTGAAGATATGTTCTTAATAGAAAAGGCAACTGCTTGACCAGAATTTTGGTAATCAGCTTTCTCTCTTGAGGTATTCTGTACATTATCTTGTTTTCCTGCATGTTTTTCACTGCTGGGAACAGGATCTTGCCTTGAAGTAACAACTACCTCATTTTGATTAGCTTCATATACTTGACCAACACTATTTATTACACCATCTGGCGGTTTTGAAGGCTCAAGCCCGAGCAAGCCACCATTTGTCCAGAATTTGACTGAAGGAGTGCCCAGAAGTAGGGGTGGAGGTTTTTCAGAGTCGGAAGGACCACACTGGATCTTGTTGACCACTGGCAATGCTGAAACAGGATTCCTAGGGCTAGAGGTGATATGATTGCTAACAAGTAGTTCCTCTTGTGATGTTTCCAGAATATTGGATCTTTTACTTGAAGGGACACCTATAGAACTGTCTGGTTTTAAAGTAATTCTAGCTATCTGAGGAGGCGATAAAAACTCACCAAACTCTGAAGAGATATTCTCTGGAATCTCCTCACATTTTACTTTCTCAGAGGAAGAGAAAGCTCCAGGATCAGAGTCAGCGGATGCCAAGTTGGTATTACCACCAAAACCACTGTTCTCAGGGGATTTTCTACCTGTGGCTTCAGGTGTAGGAGTAGACAAATTCCGATCAGAAAGTTCTGCTCTATTTTCAAGGGTTCCATTCAAGGATGATTCAGTCTTAAAACTAGACTCCAGCACCATCGCTCGTTTTCTTTGACAATCCAAATCAGTTTCAGACTCTGACTCAATGGTGTTAAGTGCATCCATAAAATTGTCAGTTTCACTTTCAATGTCATCAAACTGGCTTTCATAAGAAATTGACCTTGGTATAATTTCAGCCTTAGGTTCACAACTTTGTTCAATATTTGCAGAAGTTGCTAAATCCAATACCTGTGTATCTAGGAGTAGATTTTCTTGACGTGTCTCCAAACTCTCATCAACATCATACTTCTGAATAATAAGGTCCAATCGTTCATTCTTAACACTGCTAGTTAAGAAAGGTGAACTAGGAACAACTTGCTCTTGTGGAAAATTGTTACTCTCTTCATCAGATATGGCCCAAAGCTTTTCATCAGGTGAAGCATCTTCTACGGAAGTACTTGGATTCATCTGCAACGGAGAGTAGAAGATTTCTTTAGACTCCACTTCTGCAGATCTCATCTTACCACTCAAAGCAACAGATAATAAGTTGCGGTCAATTTGGTCCTCTGTAAAGCTATTTCCCCTATCACTGTACTCATCATCGCCTTTTCGATCAGGGGAAGCACAATCAGGCAAAGCATCATGATGAATCTGGAATTGAGAAGAGAATTCTCTAGACTCTTGTTTCTCACGTCCTGTTTTATCATTCCAAGTAACAAAAGATGTGCAATGACCAGCTTGCTCTTCTGCTACACTATTACAAATGTCATCATATTCAACATCACCTCTTTCGTCAGGAAAAGCATGATCAAGCATATTGCTATCATGTAGCTGTGAAATCGAACCAAAGGATCCTTTAGACTCTTGCGACATATTGCTATGATGTAGCTGTGAAATCGAATCAAAGGATCCTTTAGACTCTTGCGTGTCAGGTTGCATCTTCAAGTTCCAAGCAACAGAAGTCGAAACAAGGTCAGTTAGCTCTTGTGACGAATCATTGCCAATATCATTGTAAGCATGATCGCTCTTCTCTTCAAGAAAAGAATAATCAAAGGACTGATTATGCTGCATTTTTACTGGAGATGAAACAGTCTCAGATTTGCCATCTTCAGGTTGAGTTGAGAAACTTGGCTGTGAAACACGTTCCACCAGGCCCGACCCATGTCTCGAATCTCTGTCAGATTTGAGGGTGGTATCATACGTGGAGAAACTATGAACCAAGGAAGGACGCCTATCCAGATTTCTAGAAGACAATGGCATTCTGCAATGTGCAAATATCACAAAGTTATCTTTTAGAAAATTCCAATCTGTAAAAGCTATGAATATACTGCCCCTATCATACATCAATTTTTTAAAGTCACCACCCATCTTTTCTATCCACAAGAGAAGACAAGTAACGCATACCTACTACCATAATTGGGCATAGACGCACTACGAGAGACTTCTCCATTCCTCCTCCATGACCGTTTCTTCTGTTCAATATCGACACATATTTGTGTAAGAAATTTATTGAAATTACCATCAGAAAGTAATAAGCTTGCTTTAGCACAGTTTTTTGTTTAGCATTCATGAGCACTTGCTGGAAGAACATCCTTTCTTGAGCTTATAATAAGAAGCACTACAGAAGGTTAATTCTAATATTTCAGGGCCAAAGCAACAACCCGTTAAACAAAAGACTATTGTGTATACCAGGGAATAGAACAAAATCCCAGTGCAAATAAGAGCTGATCTTTTTCAATTTTTACTAATGGAAGAACGACTCTTAAGCAGCCCATTCCCCTTGCCTCTTTTGCTCAATCTGCATATATGGCAGGCATTGCCTTTCAATTCCGTTCTGGAGTATGGCTATGGCAACAATTTTAAGATTAATGCAATTATAAACAGACAGTACTAACACGTGCTTTTAGTAACTTCTTAATGTTCACTGTGCAAAGTTAGATTTCATCAATGTCAAGCACCGGTGTGCACAGATGGATAAGAGGATGTTAGAGGGCGCTGTCCGCACCCCCCCCCCCCCCCCCCCTCTTCCCAAACTTCTGCCAAAATCCCTTAACAACTATCCCATGAGCAACCTCAAAACACGAAAAATAAAGGAAAAAGAAGGACAACCATACATTCATATTTTGGCAGGGGATACCTAACATTTGGCATGACTTAATACAATTATTTCGTTTTGGGTTCTGTTTAGGTTCTATTTTATGCCCTCCTTTCCTATCAAGGATACACAAAGAAAGTTCTGCAAACCAAAAGCTAAACAGACAACGCGGAAAAGATGAAAGAAAGGACAACAAATTGCTTGTATGCAATTTCTTTTTTATCTTCTTCCAATGGCCTCACAGAAATGAAAGGTAAGGTCACGTACAACAGACCTAATGTGGGCCATCCCTTACCTAGACCTTGTGCATAGTGGGAGCTTAGTGCTCCGGACTGCCCTATTACTTTGTTCCAATGATTTGACAGATGTAAGTTATATATTAGTTGCATTTTGTTTAGATGACAATCCTACATCCAAAAGCTATGTTACTCGGACTATTCAAAAATGCTGACCGGTGCATGTCATATCCTCCAAAAGTAGTATATTTCGGGAGGATCCGACATAGGTGCGGCATTATTTTAGGAGAGTCCGAGCTACATGGTCCAAAAGAAAATTTAATATGAACTACCACTTGAATTATATAGTTTCATTAAATTTACAAAAAATATGTTACTGATATATTTCTTCGCTCTATTAAATGTATCCAACAGTGAGGAATCGATGTTTAGTTTCATTGAGTTAATTTCTTGAAAAGAATTTAATAATAAAACAAGATCATTTTTCTTTTCTGAAAAGACAGTTCTATTGAGATATCAATTAACATGCTAGTCTTTTGTTTTCTTTTCTGCTAAATTTGTGCAATAGTTTCCAATCAAAGTTTATTACTTTTCATTTCATTCAGTTTTCAACAATTTAATCTTATTTTTAGACTTCACTTGTCCATGTATATAAAAATAATACAAGTTTATACTCCTAATCTATATATTTGACATCAAAAGATCTTCTCCGTCTGAATCAAATTTCTAGCTGTCCCTGATAATGCCAACATATCCATACAGCATACTTCTGGCTCTACCTATATGCATGGGACATTTTGGAGAGGCCATCACTGATGTGTGTGTACTTGTATTTTCAAGTTAATAGGGTATTTCTTCAACTTTTTAACATCCTGTGAATATATAGGAAGATACTGCTCAAAAAAAAACTAAGTAAATCTTAGGGGCTAGATGGAATATCAACTTCCATAAGTATCATTAAGGCTAGATGTTTAGTTACTCTTTTCAGTTGGCACTTTTTCTCCCCTGTAAACAGTGTGGATAATTTTTTGGATTTTGTTAGCTCCCTAACTCTAGCACAGTAGGGTCTTAGGGGATATCTTTTTGGATCTTTTGACTGGTTTACATATTTTTGCTCAGCTAGCTTCATGTTAATTCTTGTTTGAAGCAGCTCCATGCTTAGTTGTAACCTCTGCATCTTCTTGATGCCATTCTAATACATTTTAATTACTTCACCAAAAAAAAAAAAAAAAACCAAGTAAATCTACCCTCAAGGGTGGCTCAGTTGGTTGAGCATGGGGCTTTCCTAATGGAGGTCTCCGGTTCGAAACCCCCTGCCTACGACAGCAGGGGATTTGCCTTCTGGGTTGAGCTCGTCGCACGGGGCTTGCCTAGTGCGGGTTACCTCTCCTGTGTGGTTTGCGAGCTATTGCACAGGAGCTGGGTTTACCCTGTGCGCACCCAAAGGGTAGCGGCTGCGGGTTCCCATGTCATCAAAAAAAAAAAAAAACAAGTAAATCTACACTAGTCAAGCTGTGGTAGGTAATTTCAGAATTATCATGAGATACCTTAATCTTTCGACCCTTCTTTTCTTTTAGGACTTTGTCAATATATTCTTCATCTGACCCGACTGATGCTCTCTTAAAGAAAGTCGGATCTGAATACCTTTTCAAGCAAGATCCAGGTCCACCAGGGTCAAATCTGAACAGACAAGTAGAAGTTTAACGAGTGTAACAGTGCAATCAGGAGGTAATATAGCTATAAAGGTGAGTTCACATACTTGTCAAGCAAATGCAAGCGTGGCGGACCATGACATTCTTCGTATGAATCCATGATAAATCTTGGCAAGTCATTGTATATAAAATGATTTTGTTCACTACGGATACGGGCATGCCAATTTGATCCTGCATACCAACTGCTTCCATAAAAAACTCGAAGAACAAAAAAAAGAAGCCATTTAAGCTGTGAAATGGATATTCCAAATACACCAAAGTTGAAGTATTTCCTACAAGCAAAACTTTATTGGTGGAACTTCATTTGTATCATAGACAGGTATATCGGAGTTTGAGAAATAAAACCAAATTTCCCCCATTCTCACTCTCATCTTTCCTCGGATGAAAGAATTCAGTAATTGAGATTAAAAAGTCATACCAGCTGTATAAGCAAAGTGTAAATGACTCCGTTGTGCCAATACTGATTTCTCAAGTGGAGGAAGTGCAGCTTCAATTTTTTGCAGACGAGCAACCAACTTATTGCTTCTCGAGGATGTAACCATCACTTGCTCTTGTAAGCCATGAAACACTTCCGCTGCAAATCTACGAGCACAAAACTACTCTTAACTACTATGTTTCTAAGTATTCAAAAGTTATATTTCCAATCCTTAATTGGACATCAAACTAAGAGTAAACTTGCATGTATCTAATTTAACCAAACTTATTGAAAAGAGTATTTTCTGTCAAAAGTGGTTTTTGAAAAAAGCAACTTTGCAGAGTAGCAGTTTGTGTTTGGCTAATCAATTTAGAAAGCACTTTTGCCAACATTAGAGCACTAATTTGTGCTTGGCCAAGGTTCCAGAAGTGTTTATGGGGAAAAGCTACTTTTTTCCAGCTTCTACTACTATTCAGAAGCACTTATTTTTTTACTAAGACTAAGAGCCCGTTTGGATTGACTTATAAGTTGTTTTCAGCTTTTTTGAGTGTTTGGCTGGCCAGCTTAAAGTCATTTTGTGCTTAAAATAAGCTCAAAAAAATAATTGGGCCCATTTGACTTAGGTTATCTAAAGCAGCTTATAAGCTGAAAACAGCTTATAAGCCAAAAAAAAAAAAAGTTAGACTACCCCAACTTATTTTTTTTAGCTTATAAGCTGTTTGCAGCTTATAGGCATAAGCCCATCCAAACAGGCTCTAAGAGTTTGGCCAAACACCCTCAATTCTTTAAAATAAGCACTTTTTCTCAAAAAATGATTAGCACTTTTAGCTTCTCAGAAGCTTGGCCAAACATGCTATTATTGGATGTTTGAAATACCCGCTGAAACTTTTATATATATATATATATATATATATATATATATCCACCTCAGCTCCATATAAGAGATGACTAATTCAGAGTACTTAAGTTGTTTGCAGTAAAAGATATGCTAGAAACTAAAACTTGGAAAACAACCCAATAGCAACAAAAGAATTCAGCCCACCAGGATTCAAATGCATAGTTAAGCACAGGACTCATTACTTCATCCTCCAAAGGGCAGCGAGTCATTAACCTCTTATGAGAAGGTAAGACCATCACATTGAACTCCTCTTCTTGTTTTAATATATGGAATAGAACGGAGTGTTTGTACCAGCTTGCATGCACCGCAACTATTTCACAGTTACTTTACTTCCATCTTTACACCAGTACAGGTACATGTATCAGGTAAGAAATCACCTTAGTTTTTTGCCTCTGCTAAGATTCAGACCTTGGTCTCTCATGGTCTTCATTCCAACTTCATTAACCGCTAAGCTATATCCTAGGGTGCTCACATTAAACTACATTTTTGCAACGCAGGCCCAGCATCTACCATTCTTAGATGCATTATAACTACTCTGTATAATCTGTATGAGCTATAACGATTCAGGACTTTCTGCTGAGTTTTTATTGGCCATACAGGTCATAATTCCCATATTGAAACCAACCATATCTTCCAACTAGCCTAAGAAAAGCTTGTTTCTAGAAGACTAGC
This sequence comes from Lycium barbarum, assembly GCF_019175385.1. Taxonomy (NCBI): domain Eukaryota; kingdom Viridiplantae; phylum Streptophyta; class Magnoliopsida; order Solanales; family Solanaceae; genus Lycium; species Lycium barbarum. The sequence continues at coordinate 81,753,182 of NC_083348.1, read as the reverse complement.
ACTTCACAGAAAAAAACAAAGGAAAATTCTTCAAATAATAGCAAATTTACAGATGACAAATCCTATAAAAGGCAATACATCAATGTTGAATGCTAGAACCACAGTATTCCCCGACAAACCCCACCATAATTGTACAAGATGACTGCTGAAAGCCATAGTCAAGTTGACGAATGTACGTGTGGAGATCCACCACTCAAGTGAAGACAACAATTGTAATGCAACTATGTTAAGATTATCAATAGTTTAACTTTCTCTGATCATGTTTATCAAGTGCCTCATCATAAATGTTGCAAATGTAAGCAGAATAATATTAAATTTTCCAAATATAACATTTTTTCCTTACAGCATGATTGGCCATAGAGTATATAGTAAGATTCTTTTGCATGTAATTTATGGACACCCTTTCATTTAAAGATTTTTTCACTTGACAATTCTCTACAGTCAATATGACAACTTTGACCACAATTATCCTTGGTAAACCTCTAGTTGCTATCTTCAAATGAAAAGTTTATCCTTTTCTTATTTTGCCCCAAAATTAGTCGACTTGACTTTGGTAGATCCGAAGTAACCAAAATATTGAAATAGAGAAAGAAGTTACCTTTTTCATTTTCTAATTTATAAGACATCATTTTTTTTTCTCCTAATTTAAAATGACCTTTTTCTATTTTGAAATATCCAGAAGTGTTTAATATCACTAGTAGTAATAATATAGTTTCAAAAATCCAATTCATATCATTCATCATACTAAATAAAACAGAAATGAAAAATAAGTTAATTATATAACAAATAATAAGAACAATAATATTAGAAGTTCTGTAACAAGCGTAAAACCTATTCTCAACTAGTAGCACGACATATATGAATCTTTTTCTTCCATTTTGCCCTGTCTTTAGCTAAGTCTACATTGACACCAATGAAAATGTAAACCACCTTAGCATTTTATTCCACTGCTTCTTATATATAACTCTACAAATCAAATTAACATAATCCCTCCGTTTCAATTTCTTTGTTTTACTTTCCTATTCAGTCCGTTTCAACAAGAAGGTCTCTTTCCTTCTTTTTTTTTTTTTTTGGCAACTTCCACTTACATGTTTAAAAACATAAGATTAAAGGGCATTTTGGTACATTCTACATATCTTTAGTTCACAACCAAAAGTTTCAAACCTCTTCTTTACTTCCTTAAACTCCGTACCAAGTCAAAACCAGACAAACAAATTGAATGAAACGGAGGGAGTACTTATTTTGCATGCACTAAGACTAGGGAAATAATTATGAAAGAATGAAAACAAACAAGAAAGAAAGATGCTGATAAAACCAGCAAATTTCATACAATTCCTTCTCATAAAAAACAATGTAACTTAACTAATTTGAAATTTCAGCAATACTTCCGTTTTGCCAGCACAAAAAAAAAAAAAAAAAAAGTTGTATAGTTTTTCAGAAATTACTGCAACTGCACCACAGTACAACAAAATAGAACACAACAGAAAACAAAGAATGAAATAGAAATTCAGAAAAACGTACTCAGCGAGATCGCCGAGCTGACGTAAGATCCCGACGAGTCCAGCGACAGCAACGCCGTCAAGCACCGCCTTAGGATCCTCTTTATCTGTGTCACGGTGTAATTCCGGCGTTCCCAATCCGTACACATTCCTCACCGTAGTTCTCACTAACGGCATCGTTTCGTTTCACGCCTCTCTCTCTCTAAAAAAGTAGTTATTCTGAAATTGAATGGGAGAGTAATAATGAATATAGGAGGAATAATAAATGAAGGGAATGATGAGAGAGAAAGTAGTTGAAGGAGTGGAGCAGCTTAACTACTTACTGCTGTGATGTATAGAGAGAGAGAGAGAGTTTGTAGTTTGACGGGTAGAGAGAGAAAACGAAAATCTGTTGAGGGGTAGAGAAAGCGAAAAATGGGTGAATTCGTCCAAAGAGAAACGACATTGCCAACTCTGCAAGCCATGCTCCCTTGGGTGGCTGTATCATTACAGGTTGAGCAACAGTACAATGACTCTTTTGCCCTTTTATCGGTAATCATATTTCAGTTTACCTTCCTAAGTTCAATTAGTCCATTTTTTATTTTATTTTTTCACCTTCGCCCGTATTGTTTGAATTTCAACTTTCAAGTGATAAATTGATTAGCTATCACAGCTTACACTTAGGAGCCATTTGGACATTACTTCATCTCATGAGATGAAACCATATTTAGACATATAATTTGAATTTTTTTAAGTTATAACTTTTTTCATAAACATAAAAACCCCACAAGTTGTGAAAATCATTAAAATTTTCTCAATTCTTATAACAATCTTATCAAATGAGTAAATCATAATTCATAATAAAATTAAAACGCTACTAGAAGGACTTTCTAAAAATATAACATCAATTGATCAAACTTTAGTTCAATAAAAAAGAAAATTTAACATGAATAGTAATGTAACTACTCTTTAATATAATCCTCCCACATAGTAAACATGATTGGTAAATATATTTTACCAGCTTGCAGATTAGTATTTAATACAAATGCTTGGTAAACATGATTGTAAATATATCTATCAACTTATGGGTGTTTTTTTACAAAATATAAATGTATGGGTCAAATTTTACATTTACATTTTTTGAAATCATGAGTTCAAATCTCAAATCATGCCTTTTTAGATGATTTGGGATTTATCTCATGAAATGAAATCGCATGTTCAAACGCCTACTTCGTTATGATTTTCTCAATTTGTAATTTCCTTCTTCTCCATCATGTATAATTCTTTTTAAAAAAGTAAAAAGTTGAAGTGAACAAAAGATTGACAAAAAAATACTACGGAGCAGTTTAGAAAGAAAAAGAATATATACAAATTGTAATATGTAGATTTATGTAAAAGTATGAGTACCCCAGGGATAATATATGAAGCATAATTGATCATAAATCATTTTTTCTGGATCTTAAAAAGTCATTTTGTTCTATTCAAATTGTAAGAGGGCAAAAACTATCATTTCTTTATTTTTTTCTGTCCATGGTAGTGTTATATATTTTACATTTTTCATCTCAATAAAAATATTATTCAGAAATTCAAATTTAGTATATCAAAATGCACTTTAACAAACAAAAAAAAAAACAAAAATAACGTTTTAACCGTCAAGCAAAAAAGAGTATAAAGGGCATTGTATCTGCATGAAACCTACAAATTTGAACATAAATTTCTCATTTTATTAGGATAACTTACCAAATTTATGTACTATTATGTTGAAGGAAGACATGAAATACTTCCTCAAGGGTGTTTTTATAATGAAAATAAAAATATTGTAGGAGTAATCGTGACTCTCAATTTTAATTGAGGGGGTAAATTGGAATTTTAATTATGGTCGAGGACACATAATCTCGAGTCAGATTTTCAGTGTCCGGAAATGGTGGAGATGAGCAGATTTGAAATGACAATGTTGCCCTTCATCTATTGATTATTTGAACAGTGGGAAAGTATTTGGGGTTCCCATAAGTGTTTGTTTATTCCGCCGTGTATGGTAGGTCACGGCACCTTTATTTAAATGCTAATAATAAAAATATACGTAGTTTTCTTTTTCTAAGTGCTACTAATTAAAAAGTAAAAGGTATTTTCTGATTCTCAATTTTCTTATGCATCATAGGATTTTCGCTTTAAGCCATTATTTTGTTGATAATTATTTGTTCACATTAAATCTATATTGTTCTGCTTTTTATTTTTATTCCTACACTAAGCTTATATATTTTATTTTCGTAATATTTTCTATAATATAGGCATCGAACAAACATATGTATGTGAAGTACTTTTCGTTGATATGACAAACTTCTCTATAATTATTTTATATCAATAACATCGGAGGTAATAATACGGCGTGATTTTTTTGTTAATAAGTGATAATTAATTGATACCTCAAAACAGTCATTACAATCTAGGAGAAGTGCAACACGAGTTATGACACTTAAATTATTAAGTTGGCCTAATTATTACAGTTATCAACTAAAATAATTTTAACAAAATTTATTTTGAATTTATTTGTTAAGACCACAGACTCAGCAAAACACGATGAAACTGCTAGATGAGGACACAACTTTGAAAGTTAAAAAGTTTGGCTATACCTATTTTCTTGTTTTCAATCAGATAATTCATATAAAGGATGCTTCTTCTGTTCTTTAAGAAGTTTATGCAAGTTAAATATTCTCTTTCAGGAAGAAAAAAATAATCAATGATCTGTTTAATGTCAAAAACGATGGTCAAATGAGTAGAAAGAATGAGGTGATGAGACAGGAATTCTAAAAGAATGAGGGAAAATATATTCACTTATAAGCTCAACAATAGGAATAATATTAGAGCAGCACAATATTAGAAACTTCTTCCTAAAGATTAAGACATCTAGACGACAAAAAGCATTTAAAGTGTTTAATATCTGCTTTTTCCATGTTTGCTTAAAAATAAAATAACAGCAGGAGAGGCATATGTGGTAGACAAATTTATTTTGCTTCTTCAAAAACACTCTAGGTTCGGAATTATCAGTCTCTCTCTCTTTCTTTTTTTTTCTTTTTTTTTAAGAGTAAGCTCTACTTGATTAAAAAAAAAAATGCAACTTTTTACTAGTCCATAGATGAAACTTCTCATCACACAATCATTTAAAGCAATAATCGAAATAGGTTTTAGAAATCATTTTGTCAAAAACTTTTCCAAGTTTAAGTTACCCAGGCACAATTAAATCATGGTCTTCAACTTTCTCCTCAAGAAAAGAAACTAGAATTACAGTCAATCATGTGGATTCTGCTTAGATCTTGTGCTCTTTCTCTTGTCCAAACTCTACAAGAATAAAATATATGTAAGTCCCGCATCTAATTAAACCTTTCCAAAATCCAAGATTTAGTAAATTTACTATTTAGTAGATCTAACAACACAATTTCCTTGACTAAAAAAATTAAAAATAGAAACAGCTGGCATCTTCATGTCAGTAGATATGGTTGACTTCAACTAATAATCTATAAATCTATATTCGACTAATAAATATATCATTCATTGGCTGCTGTAATTAGTAACTTAATTTAGCCGTTCGGAATCTTAGGTGGCGCTAACTTCAACTAATTCGCACAATTAAATAAATATTTTATCTTTTCCTAAAAATTAAATAAATTTTAAGTAATAATTATTGAACTTTTCTCCTCAAGTCATTTTCATTCACATAAAGGTCAAGGGCCCCAAAATATTCCAAAGGCTACAACCACTTAGTTCAAACGAAAAGATTGATGACCAAACTCTTTCTAGTTTTTCCTTCTTTTACTTCTTGTTAGTACTTAGTAGGTTTGACGTTGAAGAGATGAAAAAGTGTAACACCTTAAGGCTTAAACCATAAACTTTGACGTTCTTCGGACTCTTGCGTTTTTTTAAAATATATAATTAAGGTGTCCAGGTTAGCTTACACGCATAATTCGACTAATTTTATGAGGTACTCATTATCTCATAATACCAGCACAGGTCGGTAATTTTGTCCATCAAAATTTGAGACCTTATGATTTTTAATGTATACTTGATTAGGCTACATCACCCTTGCAGGCAAATCCTGAAAAGCAAACTTTATAAGTGCATTTTCAAAATTGTACTTGCTGTCTACATTTTCTTATTGCTACTTATATGTTTGGGTAATTATTGAGAGCTCAAAATTGGTCCCTACTACCATAAAAAGAAAAGGAAAAAATATGGGACAAATCTAAAACTAAATATAAAGAGTAGGAGCACATGGTATTCGATCAATTTATCTTTAAAGCAATTGTAGGTTAAAAGATTAGGATTCAGACACTAACATTGTTTTGCGAATTAATTAAACATCAAAAGTAAATCCAAATAATAATAATATACATAATTTCAGATAGATGATCGCTGTCTGCATGATGAGATCCAAGAAAAATATAATGAAAGGCACTATACATTTATTTATCATTACTTTCTTTTCCAATGTTAGTACAATAAAACTCATATATCTCATTTCTTTGTACAGCCAAACAAAAGGAATTGGTTAAACCTAGAGCCTAGAGGTCTAGCACGCTACCCCATGAGTGCTAGATAGTTTCAGTACTCTAATCTTCTGACTTCTTTCTTTAGTAGGCGTTTGGCCATTGAAATAAATAAAAAAAAAACATTTTTTTTTTGAAATTTTGGAGTTAGAGGTATGTTTCGCTTAAGTTTTTGTAAATGATATTTTTTATTGAAATGTACTTTCAACAAGATTTTGATTGTGAAAAACAAGTTTTTCTTTTTTCATGCCCAACACTAATTTTTGAAAAAAAAAAATCCAAAAAAAAGTAAATAATTCTATGGCCAAAGGGTCATTTAAGGTTATTAGATTTCAGTTGTATTTAAACATAGAAAATACTGATATTTGAAAAAAAAAAATGAAAAATGGTATTTAGAAATTGAAGTTGTGTGTTGGATAATGTATTTAATTAATTTGAAAAAAGGTAGAAATTTTGTGAGTGGATTTTTTTTTGGTCAAAATTCCTAATTCAAATTGAAACTCATTATCAAGAAAATTTTCAAAAATCAATCCAACTATATGTTGAAATCTTTTTTTGAGAAAAAGAAAAAAATTAATATCCAACCGGGTTTGCGGATATGAGATGTAGTTTCTCTAGATAGTTTTGTTATCACTAGGTGAGTAAATGTCACTCCTTTTTTTTTTTTTTTTTTTTAATAATCCACTCACCTAGGTTATCAACCTATGGTGACGGGGGGTTTGGCCAGACCCCTACCTGTCCATATATTTAACCAAAAGAAGACACTGAGGAGGACATAAACCTTAGCCTCTATGATACAATGAAGAATGAGATTAGACATCCTGAAAAAGCTAGCAAACAAGTAGAAGATGATATCAAGAAAGGACTGCTTTCCTGAGTTACATATGAAAAAGAAAGTGTTGAAAGCAAAAACTAAGAACCACATATTACAGTAGCTAAGTTTAGTCATTGTCAAAAGTGTAGTGCCCTTTTTTGGTCCTAATTCTGAAATGAGCAAAGCCCCTTTGATCATTCTTCATTAAAGTTTTAACTTCATGTGGTAAAGAAATAGCTTGAGTGAAGAATTTATCCCTTCTGTCAGCAAGTCCCATATTAGCAAGATGATCAGCAACAAAATTGGCTTCTCTAAAGCAGTGTTGAGCAATAATCCTTCCTTGTGACATAATCTGCCTGATCTTCCGGATTTGATCTCTCAACACAATTGGAATATTATATGTCCCATTAATCATGTGAATGACCATTTGAGAATCTGATTCGATCACAAGGTCGTGAAAGCCATGATCATTACACCATTGCAGTCCTTTCAATATAGCCAAACATTCAGCAACATTGTTACTAGTAGTGCCAAAGTAAGAATGAAAGGCCATCACCAGCTGTCCATTGTAGTCTCTGAGGATGCCACCACCTGCTGCCTCTCCCGGGTTGCCTTTACAACAACCATCAGTGTTTAGTTTCATAGTGAGGTGATTAGGCTTGGCCCATCTAACAACCTTGATATCAATAGCTTGTTTAATAGTTTCAACCTGATCCCACAACTCTAGCCAAATTGGCTTGAGATTCAGAGATGGTATCTGGCTGTTAATAATGAGATAAGCAAGCCAAGTAACTTGATTAATGATCCTGTTATAGGAGATTGGGATATTCTCATATCTGAAAGCACATCTTGCCTTCCAAATTTCCCAACAGATCAAAATAGGAGTACATTGTAAGAGAAGTTCATGAAGTTTGTTTTTTGGTTTAGTCAACCACCACTGGAGAATCAAGGATCTAGCATTAATCTTTTTGTACGGAATGCCGCAAGTGTTACAGAAATATTCCCAAACCTTGGCAGTCTCACTATGACAAAAAAGGTGTTCAATAGTTTCCAGTTTGAAAATTTTGCAACAACAACATCTAGAAGGTCCATTGACACCAAATTTCACAATTTTCTCATCTGTAGGTAGCCTGGAATGTAACAATCTGAGCATGAAGAAGGAAACTTTAAATGGAAGCTTACAGTGCCATGTTTTCGCTGCTGAAAGTGTGTGGTTTCTGCTTGGTCTAAGTAGATCCCAAGCAGATTTACAAGTAAATCTACCACTGGGATCAGGTAGCCAAACTGGATAATCATCCTTGTCTGGTTCAATGCCAATCTTGGCAATATGTTGCCAAATATGATCAGGCAATAGACTGGAAAGAGTAAGAGTGTTCCATTTGCCATCATATATAAATTCAGAGACCCTCACTCTCTTTGCTCTGTATTCAGTAGGTAAAAGGTAAGCAATTGGTCCAAGTCCTGTCCAATTGTCCCACCAAAATGATAGGTTGCCTTGGCCAACTTTCCATAATATATGTTGTTCACATCTAGCCCTGATGTCAGTGAGCCTTTTCCAAACATGGGAATCCCCACTCGCAAATTTTTTGTCAACTGGATGAGATCTTATGCAGTATTTTGCTTCCATGAATTGGTTGAGCAAAGAAGATTTAGTTCTAAAACTCCACCAATTCTTGGCTGCAAAAGCATCACAAAAGGATTGGATGCCTCTAAAGCCAGCTCCTCCTTCACAAGTAGGATAACACAGCTTTTTCCAGGCCATCCAATGGTATTTTTTCTTGCCATCACTATCCCCCCAAAAGAAGTTAGCAATGCACATTTCGATCTGTTTAATACAGGTTTTAGGGGGTTGAATGACAGAAAGAGTGTGAAGAGGAATAGAAGCAAGAACTGATTTGATAAGTACTGCCTTGCCTCCAGTAGAAAGAGTCCTGTTATGCCAACGAGTAATTCTATTGGACACCTTAGCCACCAAATCATTGAAGTAGGTAATTTTCTTCCTACCAGTGTAAATAGGGCAGCCCAAATAATTAAAAGGGAGTTTTTGATGAGCAAAACCAGTGAGATTAATAATATCCTGGATAAAAGAGTCACTGGCCTTGGAGTGAACCATGAAGCCAGATTTTCTCTTGTTAACAAGTTGACCAGAGATTTTCTCATATTCACTGAGTTTATCCATCATCATAGTGATGGAATTGCGATCCCCAGAGCTGAAAAGGATAGTGTCATCAGCATAGCACAAATGGGTAATAGAAGGTCCATTACTTTTGCAAGTAAAAGGAACAAAACTGTCATTGGTCAAATGATTCAGCATTCTAGATAACAATTCAGCTCCAATAACAAACAAAGAAGGAGAAAGGGGGTCACCCTGCTTGAGACCTCTAGTGGATTTGAAAAAACCATGCCTTGTACCATTTATATTAATGGAATACCAGTTATTAGAGATAATACGTTGAATCAGATCAACCCAAGAGTCAGAGAAGCCCAACTGTTTAAGCACATGGCACATATAGGTCCAAGAGACCCTATCATATGCCTTAGCCATATCTAATTTCATAACTACATTGTCATTGGGCTCAGCTTTGTTCATGTTGTGCACCATCTCTTGAGTAAGAGTAATATTCTCATTAATAGACCTACCTTTCATAAAGCCGGATTGATTTTGGGAGATAATCTTATCCATAATACTGGTAAGTCTACCATTAATCAGTTTAGAGAGAATTTTGCAAGAAAAATTACTTAAACTAATTGGTCTAAGATCAGAAAAAGCTTGAGGAGATTTGACTTTGGGGATTAAAATCAGGCAAGAGTGAGAAATAGCCCTATTTATAATCCCACCCTTAAAAATCTCAATAATCATGTTAAGAAGATCAATAGAAATAATATCCCAGCATTTATGATAAAAAATACCCGTCATGCCATCAGGGCCTGGTGCACTTCCAGGATCCATTGAGAAAACAGTGTCTTTGAGTTCTTGCATGGTGGGAATAGAGCATAGCATCTCATTATCCTCCCTTGAGACAATCTTAGGAAGACATGAGAGTTTAGAAAAATCATTGTTATTGTTGTCTTCTGTGAAAATGTTCTCAAAGTATGAAATAGCTTCTTGAGCAATTCTGTCCCCCTCAATCCAGTTACCTTCCCCATTTTTTATCTTCTTGAGAGACAATCTTTGCCTCCTGGAAGTAATAACAGAATGGAAAAATTTTGTATTTAGATCCCCTTCAGCATGCCACTTAATACCAGCCTTTTGCCTCCAGAAGGCTTCCTCAGTCTTGTAATGCCTGATTAGTAAAGCATTGGCCTCATTAAGGTTAACCATATTAGTAGTAGAGTTGTCTTGAAGGCAAACATCCTCAAGATCAGCCACCCTTTTTTCCATTGTTTTTGTATGCTCGAAAATGTCTCCAATGATGTTCCTAGACCACCAAGATAGTTTCTTACTTGTATTTTTCAGTTTCATGTGGAACCTCCAGACCTGAGAACCCTGTACATCTATCTGCCAAGCTTGCTTCACAATATCCTGAAAATCAGGTTTATCCACCCAAAAGTTCAAGAATTTAAAGTATTTAATATGACTAATGTTACAAGTTTTAGCATGTATAAGCAAAGGGGCATGATCAGACCCAGATCTAACCAAATGTGTGACACTAGTCTCAGGAAAAGTAGTTAACCATTTCTGATTAGACATGGCTCTGTCTAATCTCTTCCATATTCTATTCTCTATAGCTCTGTAGTTACACCAAGTAAAGGCAGAACCAATAAAGCCCAGGTCATAAAGATCACAGTCTCCAATACATTCAAGAAGAGGTAAACTCTTCTCCATTCTATGTGGATTTCCTCCTATCTTCTCAGTTTGATCAGTAATACAGTTGAAATCTCCTAAAACCATCCATTCAAGATTCTGACTGGAAGCAATAAGGCTGAGATCTTCCCATAGAGATTCCCTGAGAGAAGCTTTACACTTGGCATAAACAGTAGTGATGGAAATAGTATCATCTCCAATCTTGATAAAGCAAGAAAGTTGTTGTTCAGTGTCAGAATAGACTTGGCATTCAACATCTTCATCAGTAAATATCCATATCATGTTGTTGCAGTTAGCATAAGCAAAATTATAACCCAATCGTCTTCTGTATCTGTCAAGTTTTGTGGTTTTGCAGAATGGTTCCTGAATAGCAAGAAACTGAATTTTGTGTTGTCTATTGAGCTGGCATAGCCTTTCAATGGAGCTTTTTATGCCCCTGATATTCCAACTTAAAATGTTAATCATAGTAAACAAACTTGGTTTTTGTGTTGTGTTGTGTTGATGATGAGGGAGCATTTCTGCCACCCCTACCTCTGTAGTTGCCTCTTCCCCTTCTTGACATATTAGATCCTCTTGGTGATAGGTTTACCCTATCAGAGATATCCCCAAAAGCTTGGGAAATGGTAGGGTCACTGCTATGTTGTCCATTAAAAGTTTCAACAATCCTTTTTGCAACTTCATCACCATCAAAAGGGCCCTCTTCCAGGCTTTCATAGTCGTCCTCATCCAGTGTATCTGAAGCATCCTCTGATTCCTCTTCTTCGTCTGAGTCATCCCCTATTTCATAATCACTGTCAGGAACCCCAACTTCACTATCAGATGAGCTAGCTTCATGAATGTTGTTAGTAGCATTAATGATGTTTGGTTCTTTATGAATCTGCAAATCAGATTTTTCAATATGTTGTCCATCACTTCCTTTTGATTGCTGATTGGAGTTGGAAACTCTAGAACTTTTTCTAGCGGTATGTTCTGGGACATTTTGTTCATCATGAGTGTTTTGATCCTGTTGTGTTTCACTGCCTTTGAGTTGTTGACTTGTGTTTGTATCTTTTGCACATTCTATAGGTGTATGGTTTGGCCCTTTGTGTTCATCCTGAAGTATCTGATCAATAAGGACTTTTCCTTCTTCAATTTTTTCCTGAGTTGGCGCTATCTGTTGTGATTCCTCCTGTTCCATCTTCTTGTTTTTTTTTAAAGTGTCTTGTTCCATTTGGATAGTCTTCTTCCTCTGCCTTTTTTCCCTTTGTTTGTCAATATATTTCCTGTTTGGTAACTGCTTCTCCTTGTCCTGTAAATAATCCTTAGCTTCATGTTGTTTGTTCTTGCCTGAGTTAATTTGAGCATCATGGTATCTGTTCTTGTTTGTGCTAGTCCAAGCTTCATGTCTTTGGGTTCTCTTCTGAGTTTCCATTTTTTTTTTGTTTTGAGAATCTGTATCATCACTGATTTGTGAAAGTGTTTGCTTATCAACAACTTGTTTGCCAGTATCACCTCTGATGTTGCTTCTTTCACCATTATTTATCTTATCCCTTTCACTGTTTTGTGTGAGATTATTGTTGGGTTGTGCCATATTGGTGTCATTTATTCCACTGCTATTACCTATTTGTCTGCCCTTTCCTTTTACTGTAATGAAACCTTCTTCATCTTCATCACGATTGTTGTCACCAAAGTTGTTATTATGATCATGTGGTTGATTTTTCTTTTCTTGTTCCTGTTGTTCCCTCTGATTCTTTGCCCTTTCATATGCAGCCTTAGTTCTACATTCAAAAACATTATGTCCCTGGAATTTACAATAGGTACAGTAACCAGGTACATTCTCATATTCAATGTCAAGCCAAACCCCATCTTCTGCACCATCTAGCCTATTGAAACCCAACCAAAGTTGATCAATTCTAGGCTTAAGAAGATCAATTTCAACCTTGACTTTAGCCACATTTCCCCTAGATTTGGAGAAAGTGGCTTGATCAGGAGCAATAGCTAGCCCAACATCCTCTACCAATCTGGAAAGGATGTGCCATCTAAAGAGATGCCAAGGTAATTTGTGAACAAGAATCCAAACAGGGACTATGGTAGTTTCTGCTTCTGGTTTAAAATCAGGAGTCCATTTAAGGACCTTCATGGGGCAATCACCAAAATATATGAACGGTTTGAAATAGATGTGTCTAAAATCAGTGTCGTTTGTGAAATCAATGTAAACATGTGTCGAGTCTACATAAGCGATGTTGACTGTCCCTTTGAGGTGGAATTGACTATAAAACTGGTTCCTAAGATCCTCCATATTTGGCCTTCCTTTGTAGAATTTCCCAACAACAGTCATTTTACAATCCTGTGCAAGATTTATGAAGTAGTCATTGGCACTGAAAAAAACTGCTCGCTTACCAAGATGTGTGCCTCTTCTAATCTCCACCGGAGCGGAGTTTTCCGGAGGTGTAAGGCTCGCTTGAACCGCTGCAGAGAAACTTGGTTTCGAAATTCCTTGATTGTTGGCCCTAGAGTTGATACTACCTTTCTGCCCACTGATTTTCGGCTTCAAAATGCCCTGATTAGTATTGATAGAGCTTGGAAAATTTTGTCTCTCCCCTACTCCATCCGCAGAGGTAAAAGGTTCTTTCCTCTTATTCTGGGCGATTTCAGCATCTTTAGTCGGTTTGGGAAGGTTTGTTTTGTCAAAATTTGAGGAAATTTTTGGGAAATTGTTATTGGGTGGAGCTATGCTTGGATTAGTGTTATCATTAGGTGGAGAAGATGTCTGAGGAGGAGGGCTTTCTTTAATTTTGCTATTTTCCGATGGGTTAGGTAGAGAAAGAGGTGGAGGAGCAACCAAACATGGTTGAGCTGGCGTGGTTTCATTGGTTTGGGTGGGTTGGAATTCAGAATTTTCCTTTGTTGTTACCGTTGGAAGGTTGGGGTCAGGGGGTGGTCGGGGGAGGGGGTTGTGGTAAGTTGAGTCCACTGATAGCATTTTCCTAGGGAGAGAATTTTTTGGTTAGTGTGTCAAATGCATGCGCCCACAACCACCTTCCACTCTTCATAAATTGGAAGAAATTTTTTTGTCTTTTTTTTTCCCCCCTCCCATTTTTAGGAGGATTTATAGTGTTTCCACACTTCCCCTCCAGTGTGACTCGAACCCATGACCTACCGGTCGTGGGTGGAGGTGCTTAACCACTGAGCCATCCCTCACTTGTCGAGTAAATGTCACTCCTCTATCTCACTTTATGTGAAGGTATTTGATTGAATATAAAACTTAAGAATAAACACAATGTTTTTGAAATTTGTAATCTAAAATAAGATATAAATATTTGTATGATAATAAATCATTTTATTCAAAATAAAATAAGAAGTTTAAAGTTAAATTATTACTAAATATATATATTTTTTTAATCTGAATAAAAAGAGACGGCCGTCATATAATTTTGGACAGTAGTGTTTAATAGATTTTTCATTTCTTACATGAGGAACAAAGGATGGACCAACATTTGTTTAGGGTACAGACAACAACCCAACAATGAATTTCTCTGCCTGCCAAGCCATGAATTCAGTAATTAGTAGTACAATTGATAGTTTTATTTTGACCTTTAGTCGTTTTTCTTTCATAGCTGTAATAAATAGTCTTTGTATTTTCTGCAGAAACTAAGCTGCACTAACGCATTTTATTTCCTGATCTTTATTTGTGTAAGAGCTTTTGACATTGTCTTTAGCTCCTCTGTGAGTGGTCACTTTCATTTACAACCTTGCAATAGTGATTGTGTTTCCTTAATTAATAATTATTACAAAGTGAAAGTACTGAAAGTAGTACGCAGGAAATTCATTCATGTGAAATGATCAGAGTGGAATTGCTAATTTGAGCCAAATTTTCTATTAAAAAGTAAAAAATGTAAATGAAAGAACCTTGTCGAGAAATAAGCAAATATTAGCTAGGGTGTGTTATTTTTCGTGAAAAAGATTTTTCATTAAATAGGTCTAGAGCCTTTTTTAACAATTAGTTGGACACAAAAGTATATATGTCATGTAGGATAATCAAATCAGATTAAAAAAAATATGATTTGAAAACAATGGTTTTTTTTTTGTTAACTAGAGGAGATGGGATTTGAAAACAACGTTTGATGGTATCTTTTAGTATAAAAGTCAAAAACAATTTTGGTTGAAGCAAGTGAATTGAAAAAAAAAAGAAAAACTGTAAAGAAAAACGACTTTCACAGTTAAGTGATGAAAAGTATTTTTTTTCATCTGGTAGAAAATATATTTAGCAACTCAAAGTAACTAAACACTAGAAAATTAATTTCATAAATTTCTTTTTTCGTCATAGGAAACGCACTAGCTAGTTTGGAAAATCCTTTTTTGTAGGGTTTTATCCTAATGGTACTCCGTACTAACCCCATGGGCCATGACACAGTAGTGAGGGTACAAATATAGGCCCATTGATATATCTAATTCTAATTGTCTTCTTCTCCCCCCACTCCCCTGAGTAGACTCCAATAGGCCCTTTGATTTATAATATCAAAATTGTACTATCTTTAATCTTTCTTTTTAATCTTTGGTTACTAAAATTTATTCAACAACCTTTTTTTTTGTTTTGTTGTTGTTGTGGCGAATAGCTAGATTAGTTGGCAAGTTTATAAAATTCCTCATGTTTTATTGGACTTCACGTTATACGTGACTCAACTAACTTCATCAACTTACAAATGCACAAGTTTTCTATAATTTAATGTCACTACAATTTCATCGAATTATATATGTGACTAATAATTCGATCTCGACTGATATATATTTTTGTATACGACAGTGTGAAAGTGAGATAACTGTAGACTGTAGCCATTAAAAACTACGTACTACTAGTATTTTCTTTTCCAGTAGAAGAAATTGCTATAAACAATAATACAGAAAAGAATAAATGATGGCTTCCTTTTACCCAAAAGTGAAGAAAGACGTACGTGATCATAAGTAATTTCTCCAAAACACGTGGCATACTTATATGACCTCCATTTTATTGTGGTCCTTAGTTACTAGTAGTACTTAGCAGGTGGAGTTAATATTGTATATAATTAATACCTACATGTTCAATGTCTTTCTGTCTGTATAAATATGTGCAGACAGATTAGCAGTAGAAATAATTATAATGAAAATGAAACTATTCGCCTTTCCCTGTCCTCTCCACTCCTATCAAACTGAGGGTTGCGGTACGGGGGGCGGGGGGCGGGGGGCGCGGGGGGGGGGGGGGGGAAATAAGAAAGTTTAGTTAAGAAAAAAAAAAGTAAATTTTTATTTGCTGAAGTCTCTCGAATGGGGGTCTTAAGAATATATGAATAGAGATTATGAGTGTCAAATGGGGCCATGAGCTGAATTTGGACACATCAAAATAGATTGACCTCCTAAATGGATGAGTTATTGACCCGCCCAAAGATTATTTGGGCCGAAATGGACATCCAAATGGTCTAAACAATGGATTATGGCCCAATCCGCCCAACTCTAACCAAGTTATAGTTTTCCTTCTTATAATTTGCTTAATTACCTAATAATTTCTTTTTCTTTATCATAACTATATATAACATATCAAATAATAAAAAAAAATTAACAAGTTTTCTCACGGCCAATTTGGGCTACATATTAGACTAGCTTTTAGATGGGCTTATTGGATGGGTAAAAATGGGAAAAAATTGCACTTTTATCCTTCAACGGACTGGTCTTTAATTTTGCCCTTAGCAATTGAATTTATGTCTAGCGGACATAAGTTTTTTAACCGCGCAGGGTATAACTTGTGGGATATTATGATACGAAAATATTAACTTATGCCTCCGAAAAAGTTGTTTGTTATAAGGGACAAAAATTAAAGACCAACACAAAATAGGAACAAAAGTGCCAAGCGGAGATACATAGCCAAAGCCCAGATAATGTCATAAAGTAGCATAAATGACGTCCATAAGTACACCATCCTCATAGCTGTGTTGATTTTGCCATAATTATGCAGTGACATTTGAAGCTCTGTTTTCATTTGCCCCCTTAACTCACTCCCATGCCTTTGGTAATTTGCAACTCTCTAGGGGACCACTCTCATCAAAGTTCTCTAATCCACATGCAACAGCATCCCTTCACCAACGTAATGACATACAGAAAATTCACTAAAATCTTCCACAGCTAACATTTGATGGCAGAGCGCACCACAGACTAGACTTATAATTAGAGGACAACTTTAAATATAGAGACAAATACTTGTAGGGTTGGCTATGTTTCTAAATTCTGCACAAATAAAATGGAGGAAAAACGTTTGAATCCACCTTGAGTTAGATGAATCTTCCACTCTTGTTTTGGCTTCTTAAATCCACATATATCACTGTTAAAAGAATTAAGAAAAATTGGATCTTTATTGTAGAGAATTGGGACGAAAAAATCAACAGCATGGGTGATGAACTCCATCTTAAATTGATCATTAATGTCATCCAACTAATTACTCCTAAGTTACCCAATAATGACGTAATGCATTACATCCATGACTAGTCGTATATGTAAATGTCAACTATGAGTGGATGCTTCTTTCCTAGATTTCTGATAGTATATTTTCGGCAAAAACCTCACATGTGCTTCAAGCCTTTCAGAACTATAGCCATAAATGTTCTTCCATTAACTAGTGGCGTACGCAGAATTTTTCGTCAGCGGTGTCACATTTTAAAGTGAGTAATAATAAATGAAATAATATAACACCACATTAAAAAGGAACAAATACTAATAAAACACAATTCACGTACATTATTATAACTTTTCTAAAAAAATACTATTACACTTCTCGATGATTTTTTTTTTTTAAATGTATTCAAAATTACCTTAGTAGAAATAATACTATTTTTTTTTAATAATTGGCACCAAATATTCACTAAACAACTGATTATTCATTTGATTTTGTAAATTGTTTTAATCAATTTTATTGGCGAGAAAGAAGGTGAAAGGAAAAAAAAAACATAACAAAGATAACTATCAACGAAAGTGGGAAGATTCTTCTTTAGTTGAAGATGTTTATTGTCGCATCAATCGATTGGCAGAAAGATAGGTGGTGACCAATGGTGTTGTGAGGGTTCGAACTCGTGCACTCACTAGATGATTTCAGCACCTAACCAATTGAGTTGCGCAATACTTAGTGTTAAGAGTGTCACTATATTCTATATATCATATTAACTTCTGCCTTTTAATTAAATATACATATTTAGCAAAAATTTCCGACGAAGCAGTGTCACGTGACACCTCTCGGCTTAAGGTAAATCCGCCCCTGCCATTAAGGACTCTTTTAATGATGAAAGTTATGGGTCATGGTTTCATTGACTAGACCGAAAAGTCAAAACCCATTTGTCAAAAGAAAGTGGATTCAAAAGTGTGTTGTTTAAGTTTGAACAATGATGAATTTGTCAAAGTCAACAAATGCTATGTCAAAAACAGGATATATTGATCCACTGGATAAGAGAGCATAAATAAGACATAATAAAATGGATGTCTCTGCATATTATATTGGTTTCTTACTTGTTATATATATGGTAAGTCATTAACTTACCTAGCAACTCAATCTTGTTCTCATTCACAAAACCAAAACAATGTCTTCCTATTCTTCTTTGCTTGTAATCACACTTTGTTCCCTATTCATTGCAACTTCAGCCAATGTTCCGCCTGCCAAAACCTTCAAATACATCAATGAAGGCTCATTCGGCGAATATTCTGTTGAATACGGTGCAGATTATCGTACGTTAAACATTGTCAACTTCCCCTTTACACTTTGTTTCTTTAATTCTACCCCAAATGCCTTTATCCTTGGGCTACGAATGGGCCATCGAAGATCTGAATCCGTTATGCGATGGGTATGGGAGGCTAATCGTGGCAAGCCTGTTCGAGAAAACGCCACTCTAACCTTTGGTGCTGACGGGAATTTGAAACTAATTGATGTCGATGGCACGGTAGCTTGGCATACCAATACTGCCAACAAGGGTGTGACAGGGATAAAACTCTTGCCTAATGGTAACTTGGTTTTACATGATAAAAATGATAGATTTGTTTGGCAAAGTTTTGAACACCCAACTGATACACTTTTGGTGGGTCAAGCTTTAAGGGCTAAAGGCCCATCTAGGCTTGTTAGTAGAAAATCTAGCAAAGAACCTGTTGATGGGCCTTATAGCTTTGTCCTGGAAGGGAGACATTGGGCCATGTATTATGGAAGTGTAAATTCACAAAGGCCTTTGCCATACTTCAAATCAGACGATTATGGCAATGGGAAAGGCTCTTTAGCTAACTTTGACTTCTATTGTGAGTCAGAATATGGTGCAAACCATGCTTTTGAGTTAGGATTTGGGTTTAACATGACAAATTCTCCTAGCTCTGGCACATCCATTTTTACTAGGCCCAAATACAATAGCACATACACTATGTTTAGAGTTGACATGGATGGTAATCTAAGAATGTACACTTATGAACCAAATGTTGATTGGCGGGCATGGGAGATCACATATCAACTTTTCAATAGGGGCAACGATGGGAAAAGCGAATGCAAGCTCCCGAGGAGGTGTGGATCATTGGGCGTTTGCGAGGACAGCCAGTGTGTGGCGTGTCCGAGCCCTCGAGGCTTGGTTGGGTGGAGCAAGGGTTGTGCACCACCAAATTTGCCACCATGCAGGGGAGGATCAAAGGTGGACTATTACAAGGTTGAAGGAGTTGAACATTTCACTAGTGATTATAATGAAGGTACTGGACCTATGAAGCTAAGTGAATGCAAAAATAGGTGCAATAAAGATTGCAAGTGCGTGGGCTTTCTCTATAGAGAGGAGTCATCAAAGTGCTTGGTTGTACCTGAGCTTGGAGCTTTGGTTAAAATGGACAATTCCTCCCATGTTGGCTACATCAAGATCTCAAAGTAGATGTATTTATATTAAGCAAAAATTTTCCCTGTTAATTTACTTTTAATGTGATTTTGACAAAAAGATTATAAATAATAAAAGCTTTAGCATGCCAGATTTTGTTAATCCGGACAACAGAGTAAGTTTGAAATCCACCAGTAATTTAATACGATCATAACTGCAAAGTCTTTCTTGACCATTTGGAATAAATCCTCTGCTGATACATACTACAGAGACACAAAAGGATTTAAAAGAAAAGAAAGGAAGAAAGAAGAATAACCTTTTAAGCAAAAAAACAAAAGAGACACTATATGTATAATATGGACTAAATAGTGGCTTACTTTATATAACCAAGTGCTGAAATACTACAACTATCATGACTACTGCAGTAATATAATTAATGCCCAGTGTAGCAGCTGGGGAGTAATTAATTTAATTTACAGCAGTAATTAAGCAGTGGAAAACTCGCTTCACAAATTTCCAAAAGATAGTTATTTCATTGACAGAAACTGATTATCTAGCTAAATTATTTAAGACTAATTAAGACTTCAGTATATATAACTTAATAACCTACTAATAAGAAATAAACCTAGCCAGCCAGCTAGCTAGCTAGTATTCATGAGCTAGATATTTGTCTTGTGGTAGGCAGCAACATCTTCTTATCTAAGATTCATCCGATTGTGACCACCCTAGTACATCTGCAATGAATCTGGTTAGCATAAACTAAGGATTATCCAGAAGAAAAGAATTAAAAACTTCAAGCACTTCGACATTAATTGAATGATTAAAATTATCCATGAAAAAGTAATGGTACATCAATGTTTGTTAGTCACTAATATAGCCTAGCTTTAGGGTTGCCTTTATATATGAATCAGTGGAATGGAATCTAGCTAGGTAGGTCAAGAACGTCTGCTCTATATGTCTATATAAGAGATCAGAGAAATGAAAAATGAGTAGGTTACATGCATATTGTTTCATCAATAATGAGATAAGTTTTCAGCTGTTAAGTTTTCAGCTGTTATGATATAAAGTAAAGAAATACTCCTATACTATACTACTCTAAGATTAATCTGCGGCAACTATTTATTCGCACCAAATGTCTACATACACTAAATAAGGAGTACTGTTAATTTACCTGGCTAAATGATAAATTGACAGGAGCATATGCATTAATTATTAACTATACGTAAGGTTTAGATGGTGGATGACTAGCCAAGTCCTTGTCAAATGAGATAAGCTATATCTATACAAATACTGGATATAGTTTGAAGAGTATTAACCTATTTAGGATTCATCTAAAACTGGTCAAGTCCTAGTCAAATAAATAAAAAATCTGTTGTGCACATCTGAAGCAATGAAGTAGAATATACTTTTCTTCTTCATCTCTTCACATTGAAGACATCTTTGGTTCTATAGATTCATAAATGTTTTTTTATAGTATCAGATTCTAGACACAACAACAACAACATCAACACCCAGTGAAATCCCACATCGTGGGGTCTGGGAAGGATAGAGTGTACGCAGACCTTACTCCTATCAAGGTAGGATGGCTATTTCCGAAAGACCCTCAGCTCAAGAAAAGCATAAAAGCATAAAAAAAGTCAGATAAGGCTAAGAGATTCAAAGCGATATGAAAATGAAATAATATAAAATAAAATAATGCAAGCGACACCGATACCACGGGATAATTAAAGCACAGAAAATAGCAAATTATAGCATAAATCGGAGCACAAGAAATTAAATTGCGATACTGCGACTACTAATAAGAACGGATAACGAGACTATCTACTAGCCTTCTACCCTAATTTGGGTCCTCCAAACCCTCCTATCTAAGGTCATGTCCTCGGTAAGCTGTAATTGCGCCATGTCGTGTCTAATTACCTCTCCCCAATACTTCTTCGACCTACACCTACCTCGTCTGAAACCATCCATGGCCAACCTCTCACACCTCCGCACTGGGGCATCTGTGTCTCTCCTCTTCACATGCCCAAACCATCTCAATCTCGCTTCTCGCATCTTGTCTTCCACCGAGGCCACCCCCACCTTATCCTGAATATCCTCATTCCTAATCCTATCACTCCTGGTGTGGCCACATCCTTCTCAACATTCTCATCTCGGCAACTTTCATAGTATCAAATTCTAGACTTCAGATAAAAATAATCCTCAAAAAGTACGTCTTTCACGAATACAACTAGTAGCTTTATCTCCCTCATCTTTGCACCAATTGATTGCACAAACCTTGCCATTTTGTGACAAATGACTCACTCGTTATACACCCTAAGACGACAAAGGTAAGATCACACCAAATCCCAAATTCGTTGAATGGGAAGAACAAAATATGCTTATTTGAAGTTGATCTCTAGAACAATAACAGAGGAGTCAGTTTTTCATTGTTGGTTGTTTGACTGCTAAACAAGCATAATAATATCTCAAGGATGAAAGCTAAATGATAGCGAGGACAAAGAAATCTTCTTGAAGCAATATTTACAAACCATTAAGCTGGGAACTAAACCGTGGAAGACTAGATTAAAGAATTTAGAGAAATTTGTGATAGGCTCACAGTTGTACTCAAACGGTTTGATGAAGATATATAGGTAGGTCATAAGTTTTGCAAGAGGACTTTGAAAAAAAATTATAAAACCCTAAGAACAATTATGCTAGGAGAATTCCGTTGGATACGTTTTGGATATGTTTGAAATGAGAGAAAAAGATTATGGACCTTAAAAGATTTAGAAATCGAATACAAGATGAAGAGCAACGTCTATGCTTTGGATTAAACCTGTATGGAAGCTCTAACGGTTGTATACTAGAAAGGGAACAGATCCAATCTAGCATTAAAGATTAAAATATCTAGTCAGTCCAAGAATTTTATGTTTTGCGTTCAAATAAATTTATCAATATTAATAGTTGGAATAAAATCTCTTTCGGGTGTGAAAATTTCAATTGAAAATAAGTTGTAAATAACTTCCCTAGCACCAATAAATTGGAAGATGTAGCCTTGAGGAAAATATATTCTGATTTATGGGAACACGCTTATGTTGCATCATCTCGTAACATAAAGTACTATGTTATTTTTATGAATGATTGCAATTTGTACAAGATTTACTTAACTTTTTCCTTAAAACGAAACTAATGTTTTTTGCAATATCTATGAATTTTGAAAAGCTCATAAAGAATCAATTTCCGAGAGGAAGATCAAAAGTTTTCAATGTGACGGAGGAGGTGAGTTTTAGTGGTCACAACTTTATAATTCATTTGAGTTTACCTTTTAACTTCCATCATTTAACTCAATGTGAAATTAAGAGGCAAATATCTTGTCTGTGATCATACTCCAAAACAAAATATTTGTGTCTATTGCTGAGCCTAGACTTACTTTTCTTTCAAATGCAAATTATTTCTCTTTGTTTCTAATGGTCTGAAACATTTATGAATGTAGCGTTTTTTATCAACAAATTGCCCTCTCCCACTTTAGACATGAATTTATTTGTAACTTACTGAAAGTTTTAATCTTAATCATTTGAATTTCAATCATTAAATTCGTTTATATTTTTATATTTGGATCTTAATCATTAGTGTTTGTGTCTTTTTTATGTTACAATCACTTAATATGTCTAAATAGACCCCAACGGTTAAGTTATGTAATATAATCTTAATATTATTCAGATTTCTATTCAATTTTTTTTTTTTTACAAAAATGACAGTTCACCAATTCAATCCATTCACACTACCACTAGTACAACCGACCACCATTATCAACTACCATAATTCACCATGCGCACCCAACCCGCTGTTAATCACGACAATCAACTGTCACCACCATTAGTCACCATATACAATCTTCACCGCCAACCACCATCCTCATCCACAATCACCATTGCATTCAGCGTCCGTCACCGTCCCTAGCCACCATCTATAATCATCACCACTAAACACCATATATATATTTTAAAATATTTTATTGATATATTATTAGATTAATTTAGTATTTTATTGAATCTTATATTTATTACTCCCTCTGGTTCAAAATAAGTGTCCACTTGACCTTTTTGTTTGTTTCAAAATAAGTGTGCCCTTACATAATTAAGAAGGAGTTAATTAAGTTCTTCCAGAGTTATCCCTGTTTAGATAAGTGAGGTATTATTTAGCTAAGGGGAGTTTAGTCAAATATCTTTTCTCTTTCTATAGAGGAGTCAGTATTTTCTAAAAGCGTGTGAAAAAGGCTAGGTGCACACTTATTTTAAACGAAAATAAATTTTATACATTGCAATATTGAAAAAACAAATAGTCTTAGTTATTTAGTATTCATTTTTAAAACAAT